>NW_028318515.1:7439456-7740543 GCF_062004578.1 Staurois parvus
AAGTCACACTGTAAAGGGTCAAGAAGGTTGTTGTCAGTGAGGTAGGAGCTCAGACAATTGTAGACTAAGCGTTCTAAGAGTTTAGAGGTAAATGGGGGCAGGGAGATGGGACTTAAGTTGTTGAGACTGGTGGTGTCCATCGAGGGCTTGATCTGTGCATGCTTTAAAGGGAGGGGAAGGCACCAGTAGAGAGGAAGAGATTGAAGATGTGAGTGAGGGAGCATAGGATAGAAGAGAGTGACTGCAGTAGGGGGCAGGTGGTGACATGGGCTTCAGAGAAAGCTTTAGTGATCTCTTCAGTAGTAGCAAGGTCAAAAGAGGAAAGTGTTGAGGTTGGTTTAGTTTAAGGTATGTTAAGTGGAATAGTTGTCTGTGTAGTGGAGTTACCCCTATGAATGCTTTGCGTCTAGTAATGGCTACTTTGCAGTATGCAGTTGCAAGAAAAAGTATGTGAACCCCTTGGGATTACGTAGTGTTTTGCATGAATTGAGCATAAAATGTGCTCTGAACGTCATCTAAGTCACAACAATAGAAGAACACAGTCTGCTGAACATAATACTACACAAACATTAGATGTTGCCCTGATTTAATTGCACATAACATGTAAACATTCACAGTGCAGGGAGGAAAAAGTATGTGAGGCCCTAGCTTAATGACTTCTCCCAGAGCTAATTGGAGCCAGGAGTGACCCAACCTTGACTCCAATCAGTGTGATGATATTGGATGTGTTGCTGACAGCTGTCCTGCCCTTAAAAAACACACACCTGTTTTGGGTTTACTGGTTTCAAGAAGCACTGTCTAATGTGAACCATGCCTCGCAGAAAAGAGCTCTCAGAAGACCTACGATCAAGAACTGTTGACTTGCATGAAGCTGGAAAGGGTTACAAAAGTATCTCCAAAAGCCTTGATGTTCATGTGTCCACGGTAAGACAGACTGTCTACAAACGGAGAAAGTTTAGCACTGTTGCTACTCTCAATAGGTGTGGTTGTCCTGTAAAAATGACTGCAAGAGCACAGCGCAGAATGCTGCATGAGGTAAAGAAGTATCCCAGAGTGTCAGCTAAAGACCTACAGAAATCTCTGGCACATGCTAACATTTTTGTTGACACATCTACAATAAGGAAAACATTAAACAAGAATGGAGTACATGGAAGGACACCACGGAGAAAGCCATTGCTGTCCAACAAGAATATTGCAGCAAGTTTGAAGTTTGCAAAAGAGCACCTGGATGTTCCACAGCACTACTGGCAAAATATACTGTGGACAGATGAAACCAAGATTGAGTTGTTTGGGAAGAACACACAACACTATGTGTGGAGAAAAAAAAGGCACAGCACACCAACATCAAAACCTCATCCCCACTGTAAAACATGGCGGAGGGAGCATCATGGTTTGGGGCTGCCTCAGGGCCTGGACGGATTGTTGTCATTGATGGGAAAATGAATTCCAGAGTTTATCAAGACATTTTGCAGGAAAACGTACGACCATCTGTCCGCCAACTGAAGCTCCGCAGAAGATGAGTGATGCAACAGGACAATGACCCAAAGCATACAATTCAACAAAACAATGGCTGCAACAGCACACAATATGCCTTCTGGAGTGGTACAGTCAGAGTCCTGACCTCAACCCGATTGAAATGCTGTGGCATGACCTTAAGAGAGCGATTCACACCAGACATCCCAAGAATTTGCTACACTGAAACAGTTTTGTGAAAAGCAGTGGTCCAAAATTACTCCAGATCGTTGTGCAGGTCTGATCTGCAACTACAGGAAACGTTTGGTTGAGGTTACTGCTGCCAAAGGAGGGTCAACCAGTTATTAAGTCCAAAGGTTCACATACTTTTTCCTCCCTGCACTGTGAATGTTTACATGTTATGTGTAATTAAACCATGGCAACATCTAATGTTTGTGTGGTATTATGTTCAGCAGACTGTGTTCTTCTATTGTTGTGACGTAGATGACGTTCAGAGCACATTTTATGCCCAATTCATGCAAAACTCCACGTAATCCCAAGGGGTTCACATATTTTTTCTTGCAACTGTATATTGGTTACATGACATTGGCTTGAGGTCAAAAAGAATAGCAACAGGCTTATCTAACAGGGAAAAGCCTGTAATTTGCTTAATTATCTCTGTCACTTGCTGCCAGAAAGGTTTGAACACAGGACAGTCCCAAAAAACACGTATGTAGGTGCCTGTGTGTGTTCCACAGTGCCAACCAGTGGCATTGTGCTGTGGAAAGACTTTGGCTAGGATTGATGGTGTTCTCCACCATCCAATCACTATCTTATAGGAGATTTCCTAATATTTATTACAGATGGAGGCCCTGTGGGCAAAGAATAATATTTTATCAATCTGAGCTTCCATGAACATGACCTGTAGGTCCATTTCACATTTAGTAAGAAAACTTTCTGACTAAAATTTCACTTTATGGTACCCTGTAAGTTGTACCCTGTGATTGTCCAGTGATAGGGCCTGTAGATTGTTGCTGCTATGCAAAGGACTAGCTTGACTACATGCCTGATCAGGAAAATTAAAGAGGCATTCCAGGTTCCCCCAAAAAACTAAAAAGTAAGCATTTATAAATACTGTAGCTGTTGACTTTTAATATAAGGACAATTATCTGTCCAGGGGTCCAGCGCCATCATCACCCGAGGTAGTTCTTCACTAACCTGAGGGGTCCCGGCGCTGGCATTGCAAGTATGGGAAGCCAGAAGTGAAGCCTTGAGGCTTCACAGCTGGTTTCCTACTGCGCAAGAGCGAGTTGCGCTATGTCTTGTGATTGGTCCCATAGTCTTCTGGGATCTGTGACATGTCCCAGAAGACTGTGGGGGAAAGTAGGGGGACAAACTGCCAAAACCAAGTACCTACTCCCCCCCAAAATGTGTCAAATGTGGCAGTGGAGGGTGCAGACAAGCGGAGCTTCCCTTTTTTGGTGGAGCTCCGCTTTAAGTGTCTAACAGACAGTGTGGGAAAGTGCATCCATACCTAACTGATAGGAGTAGGATAAGGAGCGTTAAAAGGCCCCAGAGGCCTGAACAACCTCATCTAAGGGTAGCATTTTTCTCAAAAAATGTTGGGGTTTAGGAAAGGAGTGCAGAAAATGGGATAACTAACAAAGGCACCAGTTATCAAGCTCAGGGACTTCATATTTGCCAGAAAGAGCAGAAAGGTTGATGCACTCCATCACTGTTAGGGATATTATTGGTTTATATATTACTGGTAACTGGTATTTAGGTTTTCTCTTTAACAGGTTTTTATTGCTCTCTGCTTTGGGGAGTCACTGTATTTGTCCTGGTGACCACTGTAACCTCACTTTGGGGAAAGTTTTTTCTCAGTTTCTGTAGTGTGTAAGCAAATGAAAATCTCTGTAATGGCCAAAAAACCCGAGAGGGAGTTGACC
Source organism: Staurois parvus (assembly GCF_062004578.1). Taxonomy (NCBI): domain Eukaryota; kingdom Metazoa; phylum Chordata; class Amphibia; order Anura; family Ranidae; genus Staurois; species Staurois parvus. The sequence goes on from NW_028318515.1 coordinate 7,442,858, forward strand.
TTTTGTCTACTCTATCCAAAAGAGTTTTATCTCGAAATAAAATGTAAGTAAATGCATTCAAAGTAATGTGCAAAAATAACACATATATTTATTTACTCTCAGAGATGCCTTTCTTTCAAGAAGGAGGAAATCTTCCTATTGCCTTCTGAAGAACAATGACATCATTTCAGCCAAGCCAAAGTCACTTGATTGAAGCTCAACTATCACTTTGTTGTAATAAAAGGTACAATAGTTAGTGAAAAAAGTACTGTTGCTGTATATTTTGATATAGAGTACTGGAAATTTATATCTGCAGACTGGTAGAGTTTCTGAAAGTTTCACTTTAAATTTTGCTCCCACAAAACCTCAAGGCAATCGTTATACTAGTCATGATAATGTTACCTATTCAATATGTAAATTTCCATTAACAAATATAGAATCCGTATTAAACTATTGTTTTATTATGAGCTACAGCGCTAATTTTCTCTTGTATCTTAACCTAACCTTAATTCTGCTTTAATTTCTTTATAAAATGTTAAATAAACCAAAAGAATTGTGTGAAATATCTCAGCATAGTCAATTGTCACGCATAACTGTTAAGACTATATTAATAGAGGTACACTTCCTCCCAAAACCTGGCTTATGAAAGTGTATCAAAATAAACTAAATAGAAATGTAGCATTCACACAGTTTTAATAGTCCAGTGGAACATTAAGAGAAAACCATTCAAATACATCTGCATGAAATGTAATTTATCTCCCACTGACCGCAATTGTTGTCAAGAACCTTTTCTATCAAAGGACGTCTAAATGGTTGTCTCAGTGGGAAAACTAGCACACTGTGAAATATTCCTAACATATTCTTACTGGGTCATGGATGATGATTTGCATTTTTAGATTGGCTTTGTTTGTCAGTATAACTGTATGGATATCATTTTAAACTACATCTGTATGTCGGGTTTGTTCTACAGATGATGGGTATCACTTTAAAAGATATTCAAAAGAAAGATAGTAACATTAATAAAGTTGTTGTGATTATGCACATTTTATATTCATACAATGTCCAAATTACATTACAGATTAGCAGTCTTTTTATATATTTGTGACTCCAGGTGCCTAACTAAAATGTCGTCTGCCAAAAAAACAAGTAGCCTAAGTGAACTCCTTTACCAGTGGGCACACATTTACTAGTTATATATAAAAACTGGAAGAAACAGAAGATGTCTTTGTTGCTCAAAGCAGCCTATCAGATATGCATCACTTTTCTACTTAAACAGGAAACGGGTTAGAGGATAAGAAGTAGAATATAAATGTGTGCATCACTGATTAATTTATAGAATATTTATCATCTTTAAAGCAGTATCGAACCCAAAACCAAAAATACAATATATTATCATAGAACCAATAATCCAGTGTAAAACCAAGAAATGAAGAGTCCAAGAAAGTAAATTATATAACAGTCCCCTTGAAGGTGTGCAATCCAAACTCAATGATCTTCTCGACTTTACCAGTGACGCCCAACATCACTATATGAGCAACATGCAGGCTTACCAGATGAACTGACCCCTTGTACAGAGTGGTCAGTGAGTGCTTTGGTTATTGTGCCAGAATCAGAAACCTCCACATCAATCCAGCCACTGGTAGTTCAAAACACCACTTTTCAGATGAACGCCAAATATAGTTGCATAGGAATGGAAAATACACCTCTCATGGTGTAGATGGTTTAAAACATCATTTAACAGCTAATAATCATACTTACAAGCATACAAATCTTTAAAAAATTCAACATAACTACCAAGTGGCATCAAAGTTCCCAGCTTCCAGTAAGGTAGTACGTGATGACATCACAGGGAAGGCTCCATCCGACGCATTTTGTCATGTATTATATTTAGATTATCCATATTTTGATTACATTTTTGCACATATTTAATAGTAAACACATTATCTGATCTGTTCTCTAGAGAGGATATCCTCTTTGGTGTTTGCTGGGTTAGTTAATTTTTCTTTCACATAATTTGCACAGGTTACATTTTTATTTTCATTACATAACAAATTAAAGCTAAACCCCAGCTCACACTGCAGTTACACAATCAGTTACAGCAACCATTTTTTCTTTCTTTTGGGATAAAGATTTTACATGAATAAATACAGTAAATGCTGATCATTGTAAGCACCTGTCAGTGGTATGTCTAAACTACATTTGCAGGAGAGCTTGTTCTGATGAAAAACAGCAGACTTACTGGCTGGATCACCAGATAAAAATAAAAATAAAGAAAGCCTAAAAAAAACAACTTCAGCCATCTTCTTCAGAATTGGTAAACTGTAATATAATACATTTTTGCTTTTGGGTTTAATACAGCTTTAAAAATTATTTGTATGGCGCTATCATCTCCTGAAACACTGTTCAAAAATATTGCAACAAAGGGTCAACAATACAGATATATAACATGAAAAACAAGTACATACTACAGTATAGTAAAACGTATGAACAAAAATAAGGTAAACATAGAAGACAGAGTTTTATGCATAAACAGATTACAATTAAAGCCAATCTCCAGGCAAACCTATTCAGTAATCTAGCAGTGCAAATATGCCTACATTGGCTGCTACCCGCCAATCACCTAGTGATGACTTCATCGTTGTAGACTTATTTTCTGGATCCTCAGAGGACTCTGCAGTTGGGCAGCCAATAGTGGTGTTCATGTCATGCAGGCAGTGATGTGGATCCCACTTCCTGAACACAGAAGAAGAGATACAACTTGGGCCTGGAACTTCACCTGACTGTGGATTTAGATGGGTAAAAGGGGCATTTAGGTAGGATTTTTGTTGTTGTTGTTGTTGTTGTTGTTGTTGTTCAATACAAGAAATTAGAGGGTGAATGTGTGGGTTGGGTGGCAGGCTGGAGAGTAGCCTTAAAGTAATATTGTGTGGCAGCAAGAGGTAAAAGGTTAAAGAAAAGTACACTGGCATTGGAACCGTATACAAAAGCAACAGACTGTTTTTCTTTTTTAGTGAGTAAAAATGGTTGATTGAAGTATCAGACACCTTCATTGAGTTAAGTGAACCAGTAGGATTTAGGCTTTTCTTATGGCTCTGCATTTCCAATCAGTTCATGTTCCAGAGGAAGAATTGTCATAGAAATCATCAGGCCCATTCATATATCAATGCTTCAGTGTACTGCATTTTACTGTATGCATTTTAGGTGCCCAAATATATCAATAGTACTATATAAAAATGCAGATTAAAAAATAGTAAAAAGCATGTATGGAAATGCAGAAAAAATACTGGTGAGATGATTTTTTAACCACTTGCGGGCTGCCCGTCCACAATGCACTGCAGACGGGAGGCAGCTACAGGACCAGCGATGTACCCGTACGTCGCTGGTCTTTTGCCAACAGAGGGGGGCACTGCACTTCCGAGTGGGCATGTAACTCTACCCCCCCCACGTCTGCTGTGTCCACCGGACAGAGCAAAATGGGAATCCCGGTAATCAGGACCCGGTGATCACGTGATCGTTATGCAATCACATGATCACAATGACAACAAAGCTTTTATGAATCAATCTAATGCATGTAAAATGTAGTGCTTATACTCAGTGCCGTGTTCGTTCTTCTCTCCAGGGAGAGAAGAACAAACACGGCACTGAGTAAAAGCACTACATTTTACACGCACACATTAGATTAGCGCATTTAACTCTTTGATTGCCCCTATTAACCCTTTGGTAACCCAGCCAGTGCCATTACTACAGTGTCAGTATATAGAATTTTTCACTGATCACTGTATTACTGCCGTTTTTTCGGTTGGCGGTCGGCTTTTATGTAAAAACAATCCTAGCCACTAATTAGCAGGTGATATAAATAGCGCCATTTTAAAATTGGGAAAGCATCTGATCACACTGACCTTTGTGTGATGAGATGCTTTAAGAGCAGAGGAGAGATCTAGAGTCTAATAGACCCCAGATTTCTCAGAAAAGAATACCAGTCATTGCCTATTGCTATTACAGGGGATACTTACATTCCTAGTGCTCTGCTTGCCATAGACAACCATGGGACATGGATTTAATATAGAGAGTAGATCTGAAACCCAGCAGAGACACTTATTAATTCATAGAGATGCAGCCTACAGGGTGTGTGCTATCATTCTAGTATAGTCATATGATGAGACGTAGGCATGTGTGGCAATGTAGTGCACCATGGATGGATATGCATATGCAATACTATATACAAGAACAAAGGAGATAAATCACTAGTAAAACATAAATGTTGATATAAAACGTTACAAAAAACTTCTTAATATGGCTCACAAAGTTTAAATAAAATAAAATTAAATAACTATTGTTACAATATAGTATAATATCTGGTGAAATTGGTATAGTGTATGGTATATGTGTGTATGCATAGACATGGAAGCATAAGAAATATAAATATATAGGAAAAGAGAAAAAAAAAATTATAATAAAAAAATAAATAAATAAAATTAAATTAATAATTATATGTACAAAAGATGTACATATAATTATTAATTTTATTTTTTTATTTTTTATTTTTATTATAATTTTTTTTTTTTTCTCTTTTCCTATATATTTATATTTCTTATGCTTCCATGTCTATGCATACACACATATACCATACACTATACCAATTTCACCAGATATTATACTATATTGTAACAATAGTTATTTAATTTTATTTTATTTAAACTTTGTGAGCCATATTAAGAAGTTTTTTGTAACGTTTTATATCAACATTTATGTTTTACTAGTGATTTATCTCCTTTGTTCTTGTATATAGTATTGCATATGCATATCCATCCATGGTGCACTACATTGCCACACATGCCTACGTCTCATCATATGACTATACTAGAATGATAGCACACACCCTGTAGGCTGCATCTCTATGAATTAATAAGTGTCTCTGCTGGGTTTCAGATCTACTCTCTATATTAAATCCATGTCCCATGGTTGTCTATGGCAAGCAGAGCACTAGGCAGCTTCGTAGCGTTGCTCATCCATCCATCCATTTATTTAAAGGCGAGCAGTGCAGTGCATCACCAGGGAAGGATTTTTATTATTTTTTTATTATTTTTTATATATGTGTAACTTTCCATTTATTTATTCATTTTTCACTGTGCACACTTCTTATGGTTCATATGATTTTATGATTGTCACTAGTTTCAATGGTTTTATTTATACACATATTTATATATATATTTTTTTTTATAGACCTTTCGTGTTTACTTACACTATGTCGATTGCCCCTGTGACTCCTCCACCTGCACAGGGGAGTGTCCAGGACGGCCCATGTGACCTTTGGTTTAACTAGTAGTGAGCATATAAAAGAGGGAGCAGACATTTGGTCAGTTGGCTCTGAGGAAGAGGCAAGTCCTCGAAACGCGTCAGCCTTTTGGATGTCTAAACTCCCTATTGCGGACTGTTACTCAGCGCGGTGTTGATCCAGCTGTTCTTTTATGATGTGCCTTGACTATATTGTCGTTTGTGAGTACAACACCTACTTTATTATTTTTTATTAAACATTTTTTATGGTAATGCACTAGGCCTGTGCGCCCTCTTTTTGTTCTTTCCCCATTCAGTATATTTGGATTCCCCCGGTCCATTTGAGGGCAGCAAGGTGTGCATGTTCCAGGACATTCTTAATGTGGTTGTAGCATCGAGTCCATCCCCAAGCGCAGGAGCATTTGTGTTTGCTGATACTTACATTCCCTGTGATAACAGTAAAAGTGATCAGAAAACAAAATGAAAGGTACAGTGTAAAAATTCTACCCCACTCCCATCCCAGCACAAAGGCAAATGCAAGCAACGGTCCGATGGCGGTATGTAAACAGAGAGTGCACTGTGCATGTGAGGTATCACTGTGAACATCAGATCAAGGGCAGTAATTCTAGTACTAGACTTCCTGTGTAAATCTGAATTAAACGCTTGTAAAGCATCACCTATGGATGTCATCATTGCACGGACATGAGTAATTTTAAATCATGTCATGTTTGGTATCCATTTACTTGGCGCAACATCATCTTTTATACCTTATCAAACAATTGCACAATATATTGTGTTTTTGTGCATTAAAATTTTAAACAGTGTATTTCTTCCAACACATTTGCTTTTGAAAAATTGCTGCGCAAACACTGTCTGAGATAAAAAAATTTCAACACCCACCATTTTATTCTCCAGGGTCTCTGATTTAAAATATACATAATGTTTGGGGGTTCTAAATAATTTTCTAGCAAAAAACTGTTTTTTCAAGTAAGCAAAAAGTGTCAGAAAAAGCTTGGTTAGAAAGGTGAATGATGTCTGGCATAAGCGTCTAATGTTGGCCCTCAAATGCCAGGATAGTAGAAGGACCCCCCAAATGACCCCTTTTTCGAAACTTTGGACACTTCAAGGTATTTGCTAAGAGGCATGGTGAGTATTCTGCAGATCTCATTTATTGCCACAAGTTTTTGGAAAACGTAGAAATATTTTGAAATTGTATATTTTTTTTTCTCTTAATCTTTTTCAGTTATCTACAAAATACCCACTGTGTTTCTTAACTTATCCTTGGGGTGTCTACTTTCCAAAAAGGGGTCCTTTTGGGGGGGGTGTTTGTACTATCTTGGCATTTTAGAACTGTGATAGGTAGTGGGGAAGTGATATGAGGAAATGTGCCCTTTGAAAGCCTGGAAGTGGTCATTGGATTTTCGGGGTGTGTATGTGGCTAGGCTGCCAAAAAGTCTCTCACATGAAGTATCCCCATACTCGGGAGAAGTAGCAGAATCTGTTTTGGGGTGTAATTCCACATATACCCATGGCATGATTGAGCAATATATCATTTGAGGGGTTTTTGTACTGCCCTGGCATTTTAGTACCTCAAGAAATGTGATAGGTGAGAAAGTAAAAGCTGTGTAAATTCCAGTATATATAAACCATAGTTTGTAGATGCTATAACTTTCACACAAACCAATTAATATACATGTATTGGGATTTTATTTACCAACGACATGTAGCAGAATACATTTTGCCCTAAATGTGTCACTAATTTTGAGTTTATTGGATATTTTTTATAACAAAGTAAAAAATATAGTTTTTTTTCAAAATTGTTGGTCTTTTTTCATTTATATCACAAAAAAATAAAAAAAAATTGGTGATCAAATACTATCAAAAGAAAGCTCTATTTGTGTGAAAAAAGGACATAAATCTCATTTGGGTAGAGCATTGCATGACCGAGTAATTACCAGTTAAAAGAGCGCAGTACCGAATAGCAAGAAATGACCTGTCATTAAGGGGGGATAAATCTTCTGGAGGGCAAGTGATTAATGGATACTAAACAACACAAAGGTACATGCAATACATGGTGATACATTCCATGAAGGGAGCTATGCTTGTCACCAAGGCTGGATTTCAAACATGTCTGCCCGTGTACATCTTTATTGCATAGGGGGTTGGGAGAAAGGAAGTTTACAGAGTATAAATAACATTGTTTATGCTTTATGTTCCATTTCAGCTCACAAGAAGTGACAAGAACATTGCATTACTGGTAAGATCAACATGTACTGTATTTTCTATACTTGTTGAAAAATGTAACCTGAAAAAACCACATCTAAGAACTGGTGAGTTGCAATATATTATTTGTTTATTCTTGAGTTTAGTTATCTTAACTAAAGTCATCAGGAAGAGCTGATAGAGCATGTGCCAGAATCTAGATCATAGTAGAACAGCTACATTTTAAGAGAAATGCGGGCAACAAAAATAATATAAATACATACCCACTGAGCAGAGAGTGGTGATGGTCACAACAGCAAGAAAGGTGGACTTGAAGAATATGTAAACCCAACATTTCCTATTCCTGTTACAGTATTATGTATGCACTTTCTGTCTCTGGGTTGTTGGGTTGAAAACATCAGAAGGAAGTGGAGAGAGAAGGTCTGAGACCATGGCCCTGATTCACTATTGGGCGTGGGCGCATATTTATGGGCTTAAGCCCAATTTTCATTTTTTCTTATGAGGATGAGGATGAAGAAGAAGAAGTAGGATGAAAATAAGATTAATTCCAAGCCGGCAAAAAGTGTATCTGCAGCGCTCCTCTAAGTGTATTTGCAGAATGTCATTTATGGAAAAAAATAGATACAATGTTTCAACCGCTGTATGGAAGGACAGTCCCAGAACTGTCATAAATAGTCTATTTCTGACAGTTCTGGGACATTCACTCCATACAGCTGTTTCAACCGCTGTATGGAGGGAATGTCATAGAACTGTCAGAAATAGACTATTAATGACAGTTCTGGGACTGTCCTTCCATACAGCGGTTGAAACATTGTATGTATTTGTTTCCATAAATGGATCCATTTATGGAAACAAATACATACAATGTTTCAACCGCTGTATGGAAGGACAGTCCCAGAACTGTCATTAATAGTCTATTTCTGACAGTTCCATGACATTCCCTCCATACAGCGGTTGAAACAGCTGTATGGAGTGAATGTCCCAGAACTGTCAGAAATAGACTATTTCTGACAGTTCTGGGACAATCACTCCATACAGCTGTTTCAACCGCTGTATGGAGGGAATGTCATGGAACTGTCAGAAATAGACTATTAATGACAGTTCTGGGACTGTCCTTCCATACAGCGGTTGAAACATTGTATGTATTTGTTTCCATAAATGGATCCATTTATGGAAACAAATACATACAATGTTTCAACCGCTGTATGGAAGGACAGTCCAAGAACTGTCATAAATAGTCTATTTCTGACAGTTCTATGACATTCCCTCCATACAGCGGTTGAAACAGCTGTATGGAGTGAATGTCCCAGAACTGTCAGAAATAGACTATTTATGACAGTTCTGGGACATTCACTCCATACAGCGGTTGAAACATTGTATCTATTTTTTTCCATAAATGACATTCTGCAGATACACTTAGAGGAGCGCTGCAGATACACTTTTTGCCGGCTTGGAATTATTCTTATTTTCATCCTACTTCTTCTTTTTCTTCTTATGAGGATGAGGATGAAGAAGAAGAAGTAGGATGAAAATAAGATTAATTCCAAGCCGGCAAAAAGTGTATCTGCAGCGCTCCTCTAAGTGTATTTGCAGAATGTCATTTATGGAAAAAAATAGATACAATGTTTCAACCGCTGTATGGAAGGACAGTCCCAGAACTGTCATAAATAGTCTATTTCTGACAGTTGTGGGACATTCACTCCATACAGCTGCTTCAACCGCTGTATGGAGGGAATGTCATAGAACTGTCAGAAATAGACTATTAATGACAGTTCTGGGACTGTCCTTCCATACAGCGGTTGAAACATTGTATGTATTTGTTTCCATAAATGGATCCATTTATGGAAACAAATACATACAATGTTTCAACCGCTGTATGGAAGGACAGTCCCAGAACTGTCATTAATAGTCTATTTCTGACAGTTCCATGACATTCCCTCCATACAGCGGTTGAAACAGCTGTATGGAGTGAATGTCCCAGAACTGTCAGAAATAGACTATTTCTGACAGTTCTGGGACAATCACTCCATACAGCTGTTTCAACCGCTGTATGGAGGGAATGTCATGGAACTGTCAGAAATAGACTATTAATGACAGTTCTGGGACTGTCCTTCCATACAGCGGTTGAAACATTGTATGTATTTGTTTCCATAAATGGATCCATTTATGGAAACAAATACATACAATGTTTCAACCGCTGTATGGAAGGACAGTCCAAGAACTGTCATAAATAGTCTTATTCTGACAGTTCTATGACATTCCCTCCATACAGCGGTTGAAACAGCTGTATGGAGTGAATGTCCCAGAACTGTCAGAAATAGACTATTTATGACAGTTCTGGGACATTCACTCCATACAGCGGTTGAAACATTGTATCTATTTTTTTCCATAAATGACATTCTGCAGATACACTTAGAGGAGCGCTGCAGATACACTTTTTGCCGGCTTGGAATTATTCTTATTTTCATCCTACTTCTTTTTCTTCTTATGAGGATGAGGATGAAGAAGAAGAAGTAGGATGAAAATAAGATTAATTCCAAGCCGGCAAAAAGTGTATCTGCAGCGCTCCTCTAAGTGTATTTGCAGAATGTCATTTATGGAAAAAAATAGATACAATGTTTCAACCGCTGTATGGAAGGACAGTCCCAGAACTGTCATAAATAGTCTATTTCTGACAGTTGTGGGACATTCACTCCATACAGCTGTTTCAACCGCTGTATGGAGGGAATGTCATAGAACTGTCAGAAATAGACTATTAATGACAGTTCTGGGACTGTCCTTCCATACAGCGGTTGAAACATTGTATGTATTTGTTTCCATAAATGGATCCATTTATGGAAACAAATACATACAATGTTTCAACCGCTGTATGGAAGGACAGTCCCAGAACTGTCATTAATAGTCTATTTCTGACAGTTCCATGACATTCCCTCCATACAGCGGTTGAAACAGCTGTATGGAGTGAATGTCCCAGAACTGTCAGAAATAGACAGAAACTGTCACAGAACTGTCCTTCTTCTCATCCTTCTCCTTCTTCTCATCCTTCTTCTCATCCTTCTTCTCATCCTTCTTCTCATCCTTCTTCTCATCCTTCTTCTTCTCATCCTTCTCCTTCTTCTCATCCTTCTCCTTCTCCTTCTCCTTCTTCTCATCCTTCTCCTTCTCCTTCTTCTCATCCTTCTCCTTCTTCTCATCCTTCTCCTTCTCCTTCTTCTCATCCTTCTCCTTCTCCTTCTTCTCATCCTTCTCCTTCTCCTTCTTCTCATCCTTCTCCTTCTCCTTCTTCTCATCCTTCTCCTTCTCCATCTTCTCATCCTTCTCCTTCTCCTTCTTCTCATCCTTCTCCTTCTCCTTCTTCTCATCCTTCTCCTTCTCCATCTTCTCATCCTTCTCCTTTTCCTTCTTCTCATCCTTCTCCTTCTGCTTCTCCTTCTCCTTCTTCTCATCCTTCTCCTTCTTCTCATCCTTCTCCTTCTTCTCATCCTTCTCCTTCTCCTTCTTCTCATCCTTCTCCTTCTTCTCATCCTTCTCCTTCTTCTCATCCTTCTCCTTCTTCTCATCCTTCTCCTCATCCTTCTCCTTCTTCTCATCCTTCTCCTTCTCCTTCTTCTCATCCTTCTCCTTCTCCTTCTTCTCATCCTTCTCCTTCTCCATCTTCTCATCCTTCTCCTTCTCCTTCTTCTCATCCTTCTCCTTCTTCTCATCCTTCTCCTTCTCCTTCTTCTCATCCTTCTCCTTCTCCTTCTTCTCATCCTTCTTCTCATCCTTCTCCTTCTTCTCATCCTTCTCCTTCTCCTTCTTCTCATCCTTCTCCTTCTCCATCTTCTCATCCTTCTCCTTCTCCATCTTCTCATCCTTCTCCTTTTCCTTCTTCTCATCCTTCTCCTTCTGCTTCTCCTTCTCCTTCTCCGTCTTCTCATCCTTCTCCTTCTCATCCTTCTCCTTCTTCTCATCCTTCTTCTCATCCTTCTCCTTCTTCTCATCCTTCTCCTTCTTCTCATCCTTCTCCTTCTTCTCATCCTTCTTCTCATCCTTCTCCTTCTTCTCATCCTTCTCCTTCTCCTTCTTCTCATCCTTCTCCTTCTCCTTCTTCTCATCCTTCTCCTTCTTCTCATCCTTCTCCTTCTTCTCATCCTTCTCCTTCTTCTCATCCTTCTTCTCATCCTTCTTCTCATCCTTCTCCTTCTTCTCATCCTTCTCCTTCTTCTCATCCTTCTTCTCATCCTTCTCCTTCTTCTCATCCTTCTCCTTCTCCTTCTTCTCATCCTTCTCCTTCTTCTCATCCTTCTCCTTCTCATCCTTCTCTTTCTTCTCATCCTTCTCCTTCTTCTCATCCTTCTCCTTCTCCTTCTTCTCATCCTTCTTCTCCTTCTCCTTCTCCTTCTTCTCATCCTTCTCCTTCTCATCCTTCTCCTTCTTCTCATCCTTCTCCTTCTCCTTCTTCTCATCCTTCTCCTTCTCCTTCTCTTTCCTCATCTCCAAGGGCATTTAAATTAAAGGTACAGTGTTCTGCACTAATTTAAAGGCTCTCTGAAGCCTAGAAACCCTTTTTATAAGTCATCTTCGTAGCGAAGAAATTCGCATCGAATCGAATTTCACACTGGAATTCGCCGAATCAGCCGAATCGAATTTTTGAGAAATTCGCTCATCTCTAATTATATCCAATATCAGGTACGATGTCAATGCACAAATCGCACCTGAAATTGCACACCCTGGATGTGACTTGTCATGTGATTGGCATGGCCAGCAGCTTGCTCTCTGCATGGCAAATTGCACCCAATGTTACTGGGGGCCAACACCACTGTCACATCTAATCCGATGCGGCAATTGTCCAACTTACAGTGAAGTTGCACGAGTTCACAATCCAATTGGATGTGAACAGAGCCTACAGTGGCCAATAGGGTGCGACTTGGTCTACGATTTGCAAGTCGCCTGTCATGCCAATTGCATGGCAATCGCAAACAATGTTACTGGGGGCTACCCGGTCACATTAAAGCAGATTTCTAAGTGGTGTTATTGACACCACAGTCACATCATGTGACTTGCATAGAAGTTGCATGATTTCAAAGTCGGGGTACATGGTGATTTCAAGTGCAATTTGCAAGACATTCGACATCGATCTCTCAGCAAATTGCATGAAAAGTAGTGTATTCATTACTCTATTATTACTTGCGGCTCCTACCAAGTTTGAACCACAACAATATGCACGCTCCAATAGCGTGCTCATTGAGTGGGACTTGGCATGTGATTTGCACAACATGCAAGCTGTAAATCGTCTGCAAAGTCGCACCCTATTGTCTGCTATTAGAGTGACCACATGGGTGCGTTTCAAACACTGATTTCTATAGTAGTACATGTACTACTTTAGTGGCAATTTGCATAGAGATCTGTGTCAGATGTCTTGAAAATTGCATTGAAATGGTCAACTTTACTGTAAGTTGCATGATTTGTAAATCAGCTTTGCCCAGAGTGTAATGTTTGGTGATGTTTGATTTCTGGAGTGTTTTACCAATTGATGGGAAATTCACCATACTAGTCAAATCGATTTGTCATTTTCAGTATTGCATACAAGATGTGGTCATGTGACTGTCTTAACTCATGCGAGAATCTGGAGGGAATTGTGACCATAGTAGCAATAAAGGTTCCAATTGGGGTTCCCTTTCACATCCCTGCTCAATGTTCTGTTGTATGCTGCACACGTACATTTCACTGTATATATCTTTCTGATTTGTGGGGCCTGTATACCAAGGGTTAATGCAGGTAGGACGCGGATTCATCAGGTGAAAACACTTTCACTGACCAAACTAAGGTCAGTGGTGGGTGTGGCTTAATTGGGTGTGGGGCCTTGTTTGGCACGCTCCAAATACAACCTAGTTTATATAAAGACGTGCAGTAGGGAGTGATTTGGCCTGTTACTAGGCCGGGTGGTTTGTGACTAAGTCCTTGATTGTAGTGGTTTGGGGGAGGAAGAGATTTTGTGCTGAATTGCCCCAGACACCACTCAGGCTGTGTTTGGAAGTGGGCTGGAAATGTTTGCATATTTTTGGCCTTGTAAAGTGTTTGTGTGTTATTGCACAATGATTGTGTTTTTTCTCTTTGCATTGAAAGCCTCACACATGTCAATCGTTTTGTTTAAAATCTGCTCTTGTTTTAATTTTGCTTGCTTATTTAGACTCAAATGCTTTTTTCTTACAAACCTGCTGACAAATGTATGTGTAGGGTGTTTGTAGAGGTGGGAGGGGTTTTTCACATATGTCTTGTTTTCTTTATATTTTGATGTGTAGACTTTTTTTGTGAATGGATCTTTATACTAAATGATTGTGTAAGTAAACCTTATGTGCACGAAAATGTTACTTGATTCATCTTCCCCTTTGTTTCCTGCTATAACCTGAGCACACACAGTTCATTAGAAGTATCTTTAGATTGTAAGCTCTTATGAGCAGGAGTGTTTTATTTTTGCCACATCAATCCTATTTTTGTGACTCACCAAGATATTGACTGTACCTACTTGTTCCTGCTGACCAAATAAATGAAGATATATTTGATCAATAAATGTTTCACCGATGTTTTTGTGTTTATTTTATGTTCAATATATGAACAACCTTAATAGTTACTTTGTATACTTATATAATCTGCTCAAATGTAGCTTGTAAGAGCGTGAATATGCAAGTGGGTGCAAACTGGCTTTTTCAAAACCAAACAAAAAAATAAAAAACCTGCTTGCACCACAATATTGTTATGTACTAATGAATATGTCACATTCACTGTGCAGCCAGCTACAGGTTTTCTACAATTTGATTTACAGTAATAAAATAGTCCCCACTGTATGTTGATTTTTGGCCTTTGGCAACAAATATATATTAGCCAAGGTTTAAAAAGAAAAAAATCACTAAAACACACATTCGCGAAAGCTATCATAGCCGTGCATAGAAATGAGCGATCGTGCATAGATATGCGCGATCGTGCACAAATAAACGCCAAACAGGTGTCCCCCATGGCGCACGAGCAGCTATCCTCCTGGAAGTCCGTCATCTGGTGCGCGCGCACCCGGAAGTGGTTGTTGGGAGTGTAAGTGGATGAGAAGTGGTTGGAGGTTTTGTGTTGGTTGAAAATTTTGATAACTTTATTGGCATTTGGACATGGCGAGAGCACAGTTCTCAACTGAGGAGATGATCCTTATATGTAAAGTAACTGTGGCCATTGCAAATATGTTTATAACATGTGAGGGACAAGTAATTGTAATTTTGTGGGTGGGGCCTAGCAGAATCTCACTTGGTGCACATGCTACTTATCTGTACATTAGCTCCTGGGTATTGATGGGTCAATTATATTAACCACTTGCCTACTGGATACTCCTACCCCCTTCCTGTCCTGGCCAATTTTCATCTTTCTGCACTGTTACCCTTTGAATGACAATTGTGCGGTCATGCCACATTGTACCCATCTTAAATTTGTATCAGTTTTTTCAGACAAATAGAGCTTTCTTTGGGTGGTATTGACTTGCTGCTGTGAGTTTCACTTTTTGCTCGATAAACCACAAAATAGCTCATAATGAATAAAAGTCTGTTTATATTATAACATTTGGTAAACTGGTAATTTAGCAACACTGATGTGCGTTGATGAGGCGGCACTGCTGGCCACAGGTGGGCGGAACTGTTGGGTGGCACTGGTGGGCACTGATCATCGGGGCCGACCCCTGCTTTGATAACTGCTGGTTCTCGGCAGTACTTTCCACACATTCTGACAGCGTGATGAAAGTGCAGCCAAGACCCTGCAAATGCATTTCCCGGTGATCAGCGTGTCATTGGACATGGCTGATCACATGGTAAAAAGCCGCTGTGATTGGTCTTTACCACATCACGTGATCAGCTGTGTCCTTAGGACACAGCAATCATGGAGAGCGCGTTCTGCCAGGATGTCATATGACACCCTCCCAGAGCTGCCTGGATGCAGTGTAGCGTTATTCGGCTATCTGCGGTCGCCAAATAGGTAACCAGCTAGGCCTTCATGGCTAATCTTTGAATATCTGGACATGTATACTGCGTATAATGCATTACATTCTACAATGTGTTGGTGTACATGGTATTACAGTGTGCAATGCGTTGCTGGATTCTGCATGACAGTGGACAGCGTATCACAGTGTGCAATGCGTAGCTCCAGCCTGCATGACAGTGTACAGTGCATTACAGTCTACAATGTGTGGGTGTACACGGTATCACAGTGTGCAATGCGTTGCTCCATCCTGCATGACAGAGTACAGTGCATTACAGTCTACAATGTGTGGGTGTACACGGTATTACTTTGTACAGAGTATTACAGTGTGCAATGCGTTGTACACTGCAGTGTGCACTAAAGCATTTTACACTCATGCACTGTACACACTAACGCATTTGACATTTCTAGTGTGCAATGCGTTCGTGTGCAATGCCTTGGACAGTACAATGCATTTGCAGTATTGGTGTATGTTTATTAAGCACAGATAATTCATCTGATTTTAGTTATCAAGGAGAAGTCTTCTCTGTCCCCCTGTTTATGAGGTGGAGGACAATTGTTTTCCGAAGAGGAGAGGAGACATTTTTTCAAGGAGATCTGTATAGATTTCCAGAGATATGTGTAGATGGTTGAGGGGCTGCATGTGATCTCCGGAGATAATTGTGATTAATGATCACCTGAGTTAAACCAGTGAATGAAAAGTGTAAAAAAACATGGATTGAAAATAATCTGCACTGACCACTGTGCTTTGTCAAGCCACATATTGGCACATTCTGGTGTCACACAGATGCGATGTGAAATTTGCAGTGTTTTCTGTGCAAGCGCTGCACCGCATCACAACCGCAACCCCTTCATGCCACCTGCTGCGGCTTTCTAGGTGAAGTTACCAACACACCAATATTGGTACACAAAGCGTATTGCGATTTGCCAAATTGGATGGCATGCCTATTCACACCCATGTGCATACCCTGAAAAAGGGTCCTGCACATTTTTGGCCCGGATGCGGTGCAATTTGAGGTGTGCAAAATGTTTGTCTCTAATTGCAACGCACACAAATTGCATGTGATTTGCCCAGGAGTGCGGTGTTAGACCACAATGCATGTATGTGAAGCCAGAATAAAAGGATGTGGATTTTGTCTATTTTTACTTGCGCATGTTAACATTATGGAAGTGCGTTATTCTTCTGTTTAACATGCTATAGAAATGCAACATGCATTTGGATGTAGTGTTTTTGTATGTGCATTTTGGAAGTATTCTAAACACACATTGACCCTAGGGCCACACCATATCTCATGCAGGCCATAGATGGGTCGAAAATCGGCCGATTTTTCGGCCGAAAATAAAATCGGCCGATTTTCGGATCGTTAGTGGGCTATTTGTTCGGCCGTTTTTCGGTATTTTGGCAGATTTTTTTTTTTGGTAAAGTTGGAAAAAAACGGCCGAATTTGCCGATCGGCCGATTTTCGCGGCAATGATGGGCAAATCGGCCGATTTTTTTACTGATAAAAAATCTGCACATGAGCAGTGACCTGCAAGAGGAAGACAAAAAGAAGAAAAAGAAGAAGAGGATGATGATGACGAAGATGATGAAGAAGAGGATGATGATGATGAAGAAGAAGAAGAAGATGATGAAGAGGAAGAAGAGGATGATGATGAAGAAGAAGAGGAAGAAGAAGAGGAAGAAGAAGGATGAAAAATGAGAGGAATTCCAGTATGGCAAAAAGTGTCCCTGCAGAGAGCTCCGCTATTTCTTTGACAGTTCCTTGACATTTACAGCGGTTGCAACATTGTATCTATTTGTTTCCGAATAAAAACATCTGTATCCGAAATGGATACAAATACATTGTTGCAACCGCTATAAATGTCAAAGAACTGTCAAAGAAATAGCGGAGCTCTCTGCAGGGACACTTTTTGCCGGCTGTAGACGGGATGAAAATCGGCCGATTTTTTTTTTACCATTGCTGGTAACGTCGGCCGCTTGAACAACCGATTTTTCATTTTTTAAAAGAAAAATCGGCTGTTTTTCTCCCCGTCTATGGCCTGCATAAGCATTAGTGTGCCTGGGGGAGGGGGGGGCCTTTGGCCTTTCCAAACACAGTAGATGCTCCAAGAATGTTTCCTTGAACTCTTGAAATGGTTAAAAAGGAAAGACACTCTAGATAGCCTGCACTGAGAATTGACTGTCATGATGACGTGTCAATGATTATTTGCTCTCATTTTTCAGGAGTGGTACTGCTTGCGGTTGAAGCTGGTAGAAATCCACCTTCACGTCCTCCACTCACCTTCACTTGTGGCCAGTGGATATTTTGTGGCCGCAGGCAAGAACTGGCATCGAGGACCTGCATAATGACCCTGGCATGCCAGAGGTGGTTTGGAAGCAGCACAGCAATTTGACCATCCCTTTCCTCTATGTTGGTTTTAGGGTGCAGAATTGCTTCTCGTTCGTGAACGGACTGTCGCCGGATATCAGAGTCCCCATATTTTCAAGATATGTTTTAGCCATGTTGGCTTATTTTTATGTTATTTTCCAAGTGTGTCGCACCTAACCGCACAGTAGTGTGGTGCCATGCGTATTTGTGGCTGTGAATGGGGCTGTTTTTAATAGACGTGTGTAGTTGCAACAACGTTTTCATCATGGTACCTGCGCACATCTACATAGGGCATTGCATTTCTTTGCTGTGCTGGAAAATGTGTGTTCTTGCATGCGTTTCTGCACCACCAATGTTGTGAACAAGTCCTAAGGGCTGGTTCACACTATAGAAACAGTCTAGATGTGTTCCTGATGGGGTTTTTTCATGCCCTTTTGGCATGCATGTTTAGTGTGTTCCAGTACATTTTGGATGCGTTTTGGACATGTTTACATTGCATTTTTGTATCCCTTCCACTTATTTTTTTCTATTTTCTTTGTATTCAATGTAGTTAGGGACATGTGCGTTTTAGTACATTCAAGGACGTTTCAATGTGTTCCAGTACAGTTCTGTGCAGAAACAATGCAGCGCTGATGTGAACTATGACATTGACAACCATATAACCTTCTTTCTGTGCGTTTGTGATGCTGAAAAAGCAACTGAAACACATGTAGTGTGAACTGGCCCTAAAGGTTATTAGAGGTCAGGGAACAGGACTGACCAGGAATTGTGAATTCAATCAGACTAGTGGTGAGATACAATCAGCAATTGTATAATAATGTGAGATCTGAGCTGTAGCTGATAGAAAATGAGACACATTCACTTGATCAGTAAATAGATAGTTAAAGAGTGGGGCGGTGATCCATAGATTTGCATATGGGACAGGTGATGATGGGGTGGGGGAGGGGGTCAAGTTGTATAAGGAGACAGATTTAAAAGAGAAAAAAGTTACAATGAAATATACACGGCATGAAACTTGCACATGACCTAATTGGCAGAAGAACAGTACGCAAGTAACATTCATCCACTTTCTAGTCACTAGGCAAAATCATAATTGATTGATCAATATTCCTGCCACAACCCAGAAAATTGATCTCCATTTTTTTGGGATGTTACCAAGACTGGGATTAGAACCCATGACCCAAGTGCTGTAAGTTCTGAGCTCTAACCACTAAACCACTGTGGGAAACACAGTTTGAGCTATAATGTAGAATAGTTACATTGTTTAAAAATGATAAAGCGAGCGCTGGTCAAATGATATAGACTAGTAAAATGGTATTACACAAGATAAATGTAACCACGAACAGTAGTGCATGAACTCGTGAAAGGTCATCCACCCCTGTGACAGTGTACTACACTATTGAGCACCTTTCTGGCTCCTGTGGCTGAGCTAATTCCTCCCCAGGACCATTTGGGCACCCACCCTGATGGATGGATGGATGGAGCTGGATGACTAACCCATAGCTGCCAGCATACCGCTGCACCCCCAGATGTGTGATGTGTATAACCCATGCACATTAATACTTTTTTTCTGGTGAGTGTAGACCAGTCCCAAGGGTGGTTTACCTTTCACGAGTTCATGCACTACTGTCCGTCACGGAGAGACCACACGTGCCATTCATAGGCACTCTCTGAGTTGGTACTCTCACACGAAGGACATTCCATTATTCAGGAATGATTCTATGAACTTATTTTAGCACGATTTACCAGTTTACATCATTATTGCAATTCTTTGCACTTTTTGGTTTTTACATGCGTTCATTATTGATCACATGCATTTATAGCGCTGCACTTGTCTTTAACATAGAATAGTTATGTGATTAAAGAGAATGAAGATATATAACTATATTGGGAAATTAGAAGTATATAAATTATTTGAGATATAAGTGTGAAAATGTTTAACATTTGAATATAGAATGTATGACATTCATTAGTAAATGCAATACTTTCCTGATCATTTTGGAGAAACAGCAAAAAAAAAAACATAGCAAAAGAGAATTTTCAGAATGTAATAGTACAGCTGTATTAGAATTTTCTATCAGGAAAACGCCAATGTTAATAAAGCCCGCGCTTATGCGCCATCTAGCAAATATATCCGGTATTGCACCTAAAGATGTGCCAGACGGGATACCTCATTCACTAATGGCAAAGTAGTCAGTAGACGCTCGTTAATGAGCTTGCTAGACGCTGGTCAGACGACTGATTGATTGACCGGAGTCTGCCTGAATGGTCAGACTCTGCTGATAGACTCACATCTTAGTGAATCAGGGCCCATGTGTCCTGTTCATGTAAGAGCTGCTGCTAACCTGAATAGATTAACCACTTGCCCTCCTGAGGATTTACCCCCCTTCCTGACCAGGCCTTTTTTTGCTATTCGGTGCTGCACTATTTCAACTGGTAATTGCGCAGCCATGCAATGCTGTACCCAAATTTATGTCCTTTTTTTCACACAAATAAAGCTTTCTTTCAGTGGTATTTGATCACCTGTGCGCTTTTTACTTTTTGCACTATAAACAAAAAAGATCAAACATTTTGAAAAAAAAATGATATTATTTACTTTTGCCTATAAAAAATATATAGTAATCTCAAAGTTAGTCTTAAATTTAGGCCAAAATGTATTCTGCTAAATGTTTTTGGTAAAAAAAAAAATCCCAATAAGTGTATATTGATTGCTTTGTGTGAAGTTATAGCATCTACATACTATGGTATAGATACTGGAATTTACGCCATTTTTTCTATACAGCACTGCACTAATTTAACTGACAATTGCGCGGTCATGCAAAGCTGTACCCAAACAAAATGTATGTCCTTTCTTTCACATAAATAGAGCTTTCTTTTGGTGGTATTTGATCAGCTGTGCGCTTTTAATTTTTTGCGCTATAAACAAAAAAAGACTGAAAATTTTGAAACAAAAATCAATATTTTTTACTTTCGCTTATAAAAAATATATAGTAAACTCAAAGTTAGTCATAAATTTAGGACAAAATGTATTCTGCTGCATGTCTTTGGTAAAAAATCCCAATAAGTGTATATTAATTGCATTGTGTGAAAGTTATAGCGTCTACATACTATGGTATAAATACTGAAATTTACGCCATTTTTTGCTATACAGTGCTGCACTAGTTTAACTGACAATTGCACGGTCATGCAATGCAGTACATAAATGAAATTTATGTTCCCTTTTTCACACTAATAGAGATTTCTTTTGGTGGTATTTGATCACCTGTGCGATTTTATTTTTCGCACTATAAACAAAAAAAGATTGAATTTTAAAAAAAAAGCTATATTTTTTACTTTTGGCTATAAAATATATAGTAATCTCAAAGTTAGTCATAAATTTAGGCCAAAATGTATTCTGCTACATGTCTTTGGTGAAAAAAAAATCCCAATAAGTGTATATTGACTGCTTTGTGTGAAAGTTATAGCAGCTACAAACTATGGTATAGATAATGGAATTTACACAGCTTTTACTTTCTGACTGCCTATCACATTTCTTGAGGCGCTAAAATACAAGGACAGTACAAACAACCCCAAATGACCCTTTTTCAGAAAGTAGACACCCTAAGCTATCTGCTGAGAGGCATATTGAGTCCATGGAAGATTTATTTTTTCCACAAGTTTTTGGAAAATGACAAAAAATATTTTTTTTTACACAAAGTTGTCATTTAACTTATATATTGCTCACACAAGCCATGGGTATATGTGGAATTACACCCCAAAATACATTCTGCTACTTCTACCGAGTATGGGGATACCACATGTGTGAGACTTTTTGGGAGCCTAGACACATATAGGAGCCTGAAATCCAATGACCATGACTTCCTCACTACCTCACTCACAGTTTCAGAGGCCCTGAATTGCCAGGATAGCACCAACCCCCCAATGACCCCTTTATGTAAAGTAAAAACTCCAAGGAAATTAAAAAGAGGCATGGTGAATATTTTGCAGATCTCAGTTTTTCTCACAAGGTTTTGAAACATAACAAAATAAATACATAATCTGTTTTTGTTTTCTTTCTTAATTTTCAAAAAACTTGTGGAAACAAACAAGATCTGTAAAATACTCACCATGCTTTTTATCAAATTCCTTGGGGTGTCTTTCCAAAAAGGGGTCATTTGGGGAGGTTGGTGCTATCCTGGCATTTCAGGGCCTCCGAAGCTGTGATTGGTAGTCAGGAAGTGTAATGAGGAAATAAAAGCCCTTTAAAAGCCTGAGGGTGCTTATTGGATTTTGGGGTCCCGTACTTGGCTAGACTGCCAAAAAGTCTCTCACATGTGGTATCGCCAAACTCGGGAGAAGTAACATAATGTATTTTGGGGAGTAATTCAACATATACCCATGGCATGTATGAGGAGTAAATCATTTAAGTGACAATTTTGTGTAAAAAAAAAAATATTTTTTTGTCATTTTCCAAAAATTTGTAGTAAAAAATTAATTCTTCTATTGACTCAACATGCCTCTCAGCAAATAGTTTGGAGTGTCTACTTTCCAAAAATGAGTCATTTTGGGAGGTGGGGGCATTTTATGCCCAGCATTATGCCACACATCACTCACTGAAATGAAAAAAAAACTGTATTTTTTGCTAGCAAATTACTTTGAATTCAAAGTAAGGGGGTGAGGGTGCTTTTTTTGGGGGGGGGGATTTTTTAATTATTTTTTTATTTAATTGTTTTTTTTATCACTTTTAATGCTATCACAGGGAATGCAAATATCCTCTATAACTTCAATGGGCATTGTCATATATTCTTTTTTGAGACTAGATATCTTCTCTGCCCTTACATTATCTAATCTCACCAAGATCGATGTGATCAGATGCTTTCCCAATTTGCAAATGCCACTGTTTATATCCTGCGAAACTGAAGTTATGAAATACTATCTTCCGATTTCTTAGACTATTGAGATGATTGGCACCATTCAGGTCTCCAATCAGCTCCATGGTCGGCTGGCAGAAACACCAGCTGCATTCTCAGGTTCCCCCAATGGCACGGGACTGCCCGAGAAGGCCGTGGAAAGCAGCAGAGGAGGGGGTCATCGTCTCCAGTTGCTTGTAAAAGCAATCCTGCAGCTAATTAGCCAATAGGATTGCTTTTACATGAAAGACGATCGCTGGCTGTAAAAAATAATACCAGGAGATGCCTGAAGCTGCAGGCATCATCCTGGTATAACCACTCAAAGTCCAGTGATGTACCAGTATGTCGCTGGTCCTTGTTGGGTGTATATGCTATGTTCTTTTTTTTATACAGCCTGTGGGCTGAATGAAAAAAAGAGAAGAAATCTCTGCCGTAAAAAGTGTGTGGTATGCCCACTACTAGAATATACCGCCCTGCCTCCATCCACTTCTAATGGTGGACACACATGAAATATGGCAAAAAATATATATGCCGAAGCATAGGGGCCATACACCCACTGACCACCCCAGGCCCCCGTGCTTCGGCATATACAGTTGCAAGAAAAAGCATGTGAACCCCTTGGGATTACGTGGAGTTTTGCATGAATTGGGCATAAAATGTGCTCTGAATGTCATCTAAGTCACAACAATAGAAGAACACAGTCTGCTGAACATAATACTACACAAACATTAGATGTTGCCATGGTTTTATTGCACAACATAACATGTAAACATTCACAGTGCAGGGAGGAAAAAGTATGTGAGGTCCTAGCTTAATGACTTCTCCCAGAGCTAATTGGAGCCAGGAGTGAGCCAACCTTAACTCCAATCAGTGTGATGATATTGGATGTGTTGCTGACAGCTGTCCTGCCCTTAAAAAACACACACCTGTTTTGGGTTTACTGGTTTCAAGAAGCACTGTCTGATGTGAACCACGCCTCGCAGAAAAGAGCTCTCAGAAGACCTACGATCAAGAATTGTTGCACAGCGCAGAATGCTGCATGAGGTAAAGAAGAATCCCAGAGTGTCAGCTAAAGACCTACAGAAATCTCTGGCACATGCTAACATTTTTGTTGACACATCTACAATAAGGAAAGCATTAAACAAGAATGGAGTACATGGGAGGACACCACGGAGGAAGCCATTGCTGTCCAAAAAGAATATTGCAGCATGTTTGAAGTTTTCAAAAGAGCACCTGGATGTTCCACAGCACTACTGGCAAAATATACTGTGGACAGATGAAACCAAGATTGAGTTGTTTGGGAAGAACACACAACACTATGTGTGGAGAAAAAAAGGCACAGCACACCAACATCAAAACCTCATCCCCACTGTAAAACATGGCGGAGGGAGAATCATGGTTTGGGGCTGCTTTGCTGCCTCAGGGCCTGGACGGATTGTTGTCATTGATGGGAAAATGAATTCCAGAGTTTATCAAGACATTTTTCAGGAAAACGTACGACCATCTGTCCGCCAACTGAAGCTCCGCAGAGGATGGGTGATGCAACAGGACAATGACCCAAAGCATACAAGTAATTCAACAAAACAATGGCTGCAACAGCACAGAATACGCCTTCTGGAGTGGCCCAGTCAGAGTCCTGACCTCAACCTGATTGAAATGCTGTGGCATGACCTTAAGAGAGCGATTCACACCAGACATCTCAAGAATATTGCTACACTGAAACAGTTTTGTGAAGAGGAGTGGTCCAAAATTACTCCAGATCGTTGTGCAGGTCTGATCTGCAACTACAGGAAACGTTTGGTTGAGGTTATTGCTGCCAAAGGAGGGTCAACCAGTTATTAAGTCCAAAGGTTCACATACTTTTTCCTCCCTGCACTGTGAATGGTTACATGTTATGTGCAAATAAACCATGGCAACATCTAATGTTTGTGTAGTATTATGTTCAGCAGACTGTGTTCTTCTATTGTTGTGACTTAGATGACGTTCAGAGCACATTTTATGTCCAATTGATGCAAAACTCCACGTAATCCCAAGGGGTTCACATACTTTTTCTTGCAACTGTATGCTCTTTGTTTAACTGCGGATGAAAAATCTCATCCAACAGCACTGCACACACCTATTTATGCATATTCTGAGAGCAAGTCCCTGTTGCTCTCAGAATAAACAAGTCGGTGCTGCAGATGAATGGCATTCTTGCAAAGAAAACAGCAATGATTAACAATAAAACAGTAACTCAATAAAACAACTTTTTTTATTGAATTATCTCTGCCAGAAAAAGTGTGTGGTATGCCCACCATTAGAATATACCACTCTGCATCCACCCACTTCTAATGGTGGGCACACATGAAATATGCCAAAAATATTATAAAATATATATGCCGAAGAATTGGGGCCATCCACCCACTGGCCACCCCAGGCCCCCATGCTTCGGCATATATGCTCTTTTTTTAACAGCGGATGAAAAATCTCATCCAACAGCACTGCCCACACTGACTTATGTATATTCTGAGAACAACTTCCTGTTGCTGTCAGAATCAACAGGTCAGTGCTGTAGCTGAATGGCATTTCTGCAAAGAAAACAGCAAGGGTTAACAATAAAACAGTACCAATAAAACAGTAAAATTAGAACAGTAGAACAGTAACAACAATGATGACAACAAAAAAAAAACTATAACTATTTTTAGTTTTTAAAATTTTTAATTTTTGGGGGATTTGAACTTTTTATTTTTTGTGTATTTTTTACTTTTTTTTTTACTTTTTAAAACAGATTGTAGGGTCTCTCAAATTGTGATAGGAAGTTTCCTGACTACCTAGCATCTTTCGAGACCCTGTGTAAATATGTGCCTTAACTGTGCCGTGCTGTACCATATACTCCACTAGCTGTGGTAGCGATGGAAGCAGTCCTTGAGGCAGAGACCAGGTTGGGCAGGACAGGAGGGACAAAAAAAGCAGGTGTCAGGCCTAAGTCCATGTCTGCTACAGACGCAACATCTTTATTGAGGTGTCCTTTGGGTTGAGGTACCAGTAATGGCATTGGGAAAATGCCCCTCATGCAGCCACCTAACTGCATCTGGGTTGGGGGTTTGGGCCACAGCACCCTCTGGATACAAACGGGCTGTGATGATCTCTTCCTGGAATTTTAGGAAGGATTCACTTCATCCAGTTGCAGCATTATATAGAGCCAATTGAAATAAATAAACAGACACTTTTTTGTACCAGCATCTGGCTTTTTGGGAAACTAAGTATGGCTTCATCATCTTGAAGTCCACCCCTCCCATGTTAGGTTTATAGTTGTGGACACAGAGGGACTTCTCAACAACACCAGCTGCCGTGGAAATTTGGATGGTCGTGTCTGCGTGAATGAAGACAGAACGAAAACATCTTGTTTGTCCTTCCACTTCACTGCGAGCAATTCCTCATTTCTCAAGCAGGCTTTTTCCCCCTTTCTAAGATGGGTAAGATGCTCCAATTCCAAGATTGTACAAATGTCTAAATTGTGGCATGCTTGAATGAAAATTGTCCACGTATAAGTGGTACCCCATATGGAAAAAAGATGACACCAAGTCCCAAACTATCTTGCCACTGCTCCCCATGTAGTTTGGGCATCCGGGGGCTCCACGTGACTATCTTTTTCCTTGTAAATCCGAAACTTATATGTATATCCTGTTGCCCTCTCACAGGTCTTATACATGTTGACCCCCAAATCTGGCACGCTTGCAAATGTTTGAATGCAATAAAAATTAAAAATTAATGAGGGACTCCTCATTAACAACGCAGATGTTTTGCTGGGGAGTATAGACATCTGCAAATTTTTGGTTAAGGTGATTTACGAGGGGCCGAATTTTGTGGAGCCGGTCAAATTCAGAATCACCCTGAGGACAACAGCGTGTGTTGTCATTGAAATGCATAAAATACATTATGCTCTCATATCTATGCCTGAGCATGGCAGCAGAAAACACGGGCATATGATGATTCTGGTCTCTGGACCAATACAACCGCAATTCATTTTTTTAGTAATGCCTATGTTGAGGGTTAGGCACAAAAAACTTTAAGTTCAGAAACCATAATGGGTTTCCATGCGAATGGTCTGGCAAAGTTTGAATTTTGGTTGGTAGCGATAAACTGTTGTGCATATAAATTGCTTTGAACCACAATCAATGCATACAGATCTTCCATGAAAAACAACTCCAAAAAATCAAGGGGAGTATTTAAGTTTGCTGTTTCCACCTGAATTCCAGCTTGGGCAGTGAATGGGGGAAGTTTGGGTGCTGCAGAATTTGTGGGCTGTCAATCGGAATTTGCAAGCTCATCTGGAAGGATACTAGGGGTTCTATGGGCCTGTGTGCAAATTCTTGGTGGCTGCGAGATACTAGTTGTGCTCGCCACCACACCAGTCTGTACTGCACTTATGGGACTTGCCACATCATCAAGTGATACTGCAGTGCTGGTATGTGAAAGACCAGGATGTACTAGGCTGATTGTCAGGAATGGGATCAGCACAGGTGGTGCTGGGGCTCACCTGCCTTGTGGGCTGCAGTACCAGTGCTGGCCAGCTGTTGCTCTCAGCAGCCAGAATCTCACTCCTGCAATCAAGCCATCACCTGAGGCTGATTGCAGGAGGTGTATTTAAGCAATGGCCAGACCTGCAGTCAGTGCCTTGGTGTTTGTTTCCCATGAGCCCCTGTACCTGGTCCTGTTGTCTGCCTGCCTGTTTCCCCTGCTTGACTCTGACACTGATCGAACTCCGCCTGCACTGACCTTGGCTATTCCTGACCTTTCTCCTGCCTGCTCTGTTTGTACTTTGTCTGCCTAATTGTTCCTGACCTGGCCTGCCTGACCACTCTACCTCTCCAGCCTGACTACGCCTGTCTGTGTTCCTGAACATACTGACATTAGTTGGAGGTTTGGTTTTGTTTGTACTGTGCGTTGTATACTTGTGTAGTTCCTAATAAATTATATTCTTATACATCACTCCTGAAGCCTGCATTTCCCTGTGTCAGTCCACACACCTCTGGTCATACCTGGAGCCCTGACACTGATGGTGCTCGCCAGTTCACCAAAAAGTAGAGCGGTACTAGTACTGACACTCTGCTGCATATGAGAGTCATCATGCAATTGTAACATCTCAGCAACCTGGGAATGAGGTCGGGTACACCCAATCTTAGCAGGGACCTCTTCTCCATCGTCTGAGCTATCTCTCAGGGTGCCGCTGCTGTTACAGGTTCATATTCTGAGGCTGATTCTGTCAGGGAGTCTTCCCCTTCACTCTCACCTGACATACTCAGAATCCTGTAGGCCTCTTCACTAGAGTACCTTTTCAATGACATTTTGGCCACTATATTTATAGGTATCTAGTGTGACTCATGGGAAAAAGAGCACCTGGCTGTCATGGACTGCTTGAACCACTACAAAAACAATTTTTTGTAGTGCTAACAGAGATCAGGCCTGAATCTGCAAACACTCAGTTTTGTGTGCAATGTATCAAGTGACAGTGATCTACTGACACTGCACTTGCTGGGGGAGAGGGGGGGTAAGCATAGGGGCTAAAAGCAGGTCCTTGCAAGTGCTGGGGCTGATCCCACTAATGCTGAATTTTTGGGGACACTATACTAATGTGAACACTGGTATAGTGCTGATATAATCAAAGATATTGATCCGTTCAGACTCTATTCTAGCAATGGAGGTTTATTGTGTATGTGAACGTGTTCCTGGCAATCAAGGGGTTAAATGTGATTACTGGTGTACTGATGGGCAATCTGACGCTATCTGGGAGGGGCGCTGACGCTGCCTGAAGTCGCCTGCGACACTAATACAGTGATCAGCAAAAAATCTGTACACTGTACTAATGACACTGGTGACAGGGCAGTGAAGGGGTTAACTGGGGGGGGGGGGGCGATCAAAGGGGTTAAATGTGTCCTAAAGTGTTCTAACTGTGAAAAGTGTGCTGTTTTACTCATATACAGTATGTCTTGATTCTTCTCTCTCTGGGACGGAATGTGCCCAGAGAGAGAAGTTGTCATCATTTTCTGTACCTCTGTAACTACACACAGGTACAGAAGGATCCCTGATAGGACAGGGATTGATCATCTGACTTAGGCCGCCCATCACTGGCCTAAATCGGATGATTGATCCCTTGGGGATCAAATCATGGCACCAGCAGGTCGGCGGGGGTGCGCAGCCTGCAAAAACCACGGGAGCGCGAATCATGCATGTATACTTGATTTTGCGCACCCGTGCCGCCCTGTAGCAGTATTTCTGCTTTAGGGCAGAGCGGAAGCGGTTAATAGGTTAGGTCCTATGTTTAATAGTTTACTATTGTTGTGCTTAGCTTCTGTTTGTGTGCGTGTGTATTTGTGTAGGAGTCACCTACCAGTATATTAGTAGGTGAACCTGTTTATTGCAATAGATTTTATATGTAGATCTTGTTAATTTAGGTAACCCTATCCCTTCTGTTCTGGAACTCTATAGCTAGTTTTAGCTTAGGGCTCAATAATCAGCATAAGCTAGAGGCAGATTAGGTATCTCAAGACCACTTCTGGTAGTTCAACGTCAAGGTGCATGACTTGTTAGAAAATACTAGGAACAAAGACACAGAGTAGATAGTCGACTCTGAATTCCAGTGACACACCACAGTGTCTGCTGCTGAGAAGATATGTTCCAGGCTGGTTGGACAACAGTTGGAGGATCTTCCCATCACTGCTGATCTTGTCTACAGGTCTCTGGCACCATAATGCTGTATTGCAATCATTCTCAGAGGCCCCTGCAATTGAACTTTGCTGCAATGTGCATTTCGAGGTATCTTTAATAATATCTATATATACCTGGGTATATGTGCACAGTTCCACCTGAACTCTTGTTGAGCCCATTGCTGTTAATACCTGTTTGTACATTGGATGTATTATTTTTAATATTTTGTTCTAAAAAAAACTTGTATTATACCTAGTGTGCATCTATATACTTCTGGTTAATGTTATAATCAATTACTTTGATTAGATTACTGAGGCCATATCCTGGGTGAAGGCACTGCCAATTTTATTATCGAACCCACTTCCCCACTTAGCAAAGGTTCTGATTCTCCTACTTAGGTTTAGCACAACATCCTGTTTGGGGAGGAACATTTATGCTCCCCCCCAAAAAAAAAGGGTGACACAGAAAACCCAGAGGGCTGCACAGGGGTTTGGGTCTCTCCACACACTTACTGCAGTCTTAGGGAAAAGGAGTGTTGGAAACCTACACACATCTTAGTTTTCAAAACTGAATTGCCAATAATGCGAAAAATAATTTATCCATAGTAGTGGTGGGCTTTGAAAAAATTCTGTTTATTAAATTTAGACAGCAAAAATGAAGTGATAATGCAAGTTTCAATAAATATTAATACAGTATCTGCTTCAGGTGTCTATTAAATATTATTCTGCTGAATATTTCAAGAGGCACTTTAATATAGGTACAGTAACTTCACAATGCAGTAGGATGCACACACATCAAAACTGCAAGTTACAAGGCAAAACGGAGTTTATTGTAAGGTATTGTGAGACTCGAAGTAGCTGCCTGGAAAGTCCATGTTGTAATGATAATGTGTGGGTGTTTATGCTGTTGGCATCCCAATATGTAATACTGTACTGATGCAGTATATTCTGTAGCTATCATTTGGCTAGATTTACCCAACTGAATGTAATTTCCATGCCCATAAAAATGTTTATATTGCACGTGAATGCAGAAATAAAAGCACAAATGCACAAATGACTATAATAATTGCTTACTCTCAAAGATTTCATTATGTTATTACTATAAGTATATTTTCTAAGCATCCTATGTCAGAAAAGGCTTTAAATGTTACACCAAAGAGTATTGACTCCTGTGTGCAATAGCACACATTTCTGTTTGTGTCTCTGCATCTTCTGTGGTCAGATCTCTCTCTAGAGTGCACTTATGCCATGCCTGTTACTACTGTCCTGGATTGTAATGCAAGTGGGACCCCCAATTAAAAATAACCTTGTTCACAGGCATTGTACTCACTCACAAGGATTTGAACAGAAAATGCAATACAGTTCATGAAAGTATTTAAAGTATAACTAAAGGCAAAACTTTTTTTCAGTTTTAAATAGAGTGGGCAGGAATTAGAACCCTATGTCAGGTTTTCATTGCTGTTTGTGCCCCCATTAGGGAGGTTCACCCTCTCTTTTGTCATGTTTACTATTTTCACCTAGAGTGAAAGTAAAACAATATCTCAAATTTAGATTTTGGGTTGTCACCAAAATTGGAATAGAGGGGAAATCTTCAATGGGGGGGTTCATTCTAGTGACAGTGAGGTATTCCCTCACTTTGTAAGAATTTCCTCTCATTTCCTGTTTTGGCAATGGGACAGGAGGGGAAGCAAAATCTCCCAAATGGGTCACAGATGGCAAAAAAAAAAAAAATTGACAGCGGTTATAAACCTTATTTACTCTATACAAAATTATAAAAATGCCTACTTTAAAGATTTATTGAACAAAAACCTGTAACAGGGGTTGGTGGAATACCAAAATGATAGCAACAACTTCTTAGGCTGAAGGTTTTTGGATGAAGGAGATCACACTTCCCATGCACACATCAGGTGGAAGTAGCATTCAGTACAACAGAGATTCCTGTGTTTTCATCAGATCTAGTGTGGTTCTATTGTCCTTATCCTTGTCCTCCAGCATATCTTAGGTCAAACAGCACATAGTGGCTCTGGAGGGCAAAAACTCCAGCCCAGAACCTCATATTCAGAAAACAGAAATACAAAACATACAGGGTCAGACCGTGCTGTGCTGCTTGTCTGACTAAGCCCCCTGGATAATGGTGACCGTATTTTCAAACTGAAATCTGGGAACACCCTACTGACCACCCTCATGCAGAAACTCAGGATCAGGTAGAGGTGGGAATCACATTTCAGAGTAAAAACCCCTTTCTCAAGTGCAACTTGAGAAGTTAAAATTAGATAAAATCACAACATTTCAGAGTAAAAACCCCTTAAGTGCAACTTGAGAAGTTAAAACTAGAAAAAAAAGAGGTTTCAAAGTAAAAACCCCTTTCTCAAGTGGATCTTACTTGGGATTCCCACCTCTGCCTGATCCTGAATGTCCGCATTTCAGCTGAAGGTTTTTTTCTGGTATGTGTATTGATGTTTTTTAACTGCTGTACTTTTAGCATTGATCTTCTCCCTATTCTAATGGAATTGTATATGATGTTTATAGCTGGGAGTTTGTCTTTATCTAGGAAGAGGAACTGTGGGGAGATCTTGTGCATGTACTCTATTGTATTGCTATGTCTCTATATAATGCTTTCTCTCAATAATATATGACAATCAAAATGTTAGCTGTTTGGAGTGCTGACTATTATTTATTTATAAAGTATTATTCCTATGTCTTTCTTGAGGTAACCAACACCCATATTCATGTAATTAACCCTTTATGCACTGAAGTTGTGATATGGATGTGCATTAGCCTACATTTTGTTATGCTAAGACCACGTAATATCACCATGTGACATCGTCAACAACCCTGGAAACAGCCCAGAGCAGACACAACCCTCCTCTTCTTCCTCCTGTTAAGGGCCAATCACAGAAATGTTGCGAAGATGGATTACCATGCAGTCACCAGGGCCAAGGATGCCATTATTATAGCTGGAAAGAAATTGAATACATACAGTTGTGTCCAAAATTATTCAACCCCCAATGCTGTAAAGGGGTTTAGGGACTATAGTGTACATTTGGAATTGTATTCAGAATCAAATCCTACAAGGACGTTGTAACTACCCAAATGCAACTAAAATGACATCAATTGTTTATGTAATACAGTAGTAAATGGTTCTTATGTGGTTTCTTCATTGCCACAATTATTCAACCCCTTAAAGACTACCACTCTGAAGAACAGAGGTTCATACAGGTGCTTTCCATCAGGTATTGAAAACACCTGTGGATGTCACCGAGCAGCAATCAAGCATAATAAGCACCAATTAGGCAGCTTTAAAATGACTGTGATACTCAGCTCCTTCTAGACATTTACTGGTGTGGTTACAAACATGGTGAAGGCAAGAGAATGGTCCAGGAAGACAAGAGAAGAGGTGATTTCTCTTCACAGGAAGGGCAATGGCTATAAGAAGATTGCAAAGATGTTAAACATACCAAGAGACACCTTAGGAAGCATCATTCGCAAATTCAAGGCAAAGGGCACTGTTGAAACGCTACCTGGTCGTGGCAGAAAGAAGATGCTGACTTCGACTGCTGTGCGCTACCTGAAGCGTAGAGTGGAGAGAAGTCCCCGTGTGACTGCTGAGGAACTGAGAAAAGATTTGTCAGATGTGGGTACAGAAGTTTCAGCCCAGACAATAAGACGCACACTGCGTAATGAAGGCCTCCGTGCCAGAACTCCCAGGCGTACCCCCTTGCTGTCTCCAAAGAATAAGAAGAGTCGACTGCAGTATGCCAAAAGCCATGTGGACAAACCACAAAAGTTGTGGGATAGTGTTCTGTGGACTGATGAAACAAAATTAGAACTGTTTGGGCCCATGGATCAACGCTATGTTTGGAGGAGGAAGAACAAGGCCTATGATGAAAAGAACACCTTGCCTACTGTGAAGCATGGTGGAGGGTCAATCATGCTTTGGGGCTTTTTTGCTTCTGCAGGTACAGGGAAGCTTCAGCGTGTGCAAGGTACCATGAATTCTCTTCAGTACCAGGAGATATTGGATGGAAACGTGATGCAGTCCGTCACACACCTGAGGCTTGGGAGACGTTGGACCTTTCAACAGGACAATGATCCCAAGCATACCTCCAAGTCCACTAGAGCATGGTTGCAGAGGAAAGGCTGGAACATTTTGGAGTGGCCATCGCAGTCACCAGACTTAAATCCGATTGAGAACCTCTGGTGGGACTTAAAGAAAGCAGTTGCAGTGCGCAAGCCTAAGAATGTGACTGAACTGGAGGCCTTTGCCCATGAAGAATGGGCGAAGATACCCGTAGATCGCTGCAAGACACTTGTGTCAAGCTATGCTTCACGTTTAAAAGCTGTTATAACTGTAAAAGGATGCTGTACTAAGTACTAAGATTGAATGTCACTTGGGGGTTGAATAAAACTGATAATGCTGTGAGCACAGAAAAGACATTTGTGGTTATTTCATTATAACTGTTATGTTATATTTGTCTGACCTACAAGTGCCTCTTTAATGTAAATGTAAGCAAGATGACTGAATGATCAAAAGCAATGTCAAACTGGCCAAAACACTCAATTTCAGTGGGGGTTGAATAATTTTGGACACAACTGTATTCTTTTAACTGATGAGGAAATCAAGGATATTTTTTCCAGGTATAGCCTCTTAAAACCAGGGACTGTCCCTGGAAACTGGTCACCCTACTCTGGATCACTGGAAACAGCCTAGCAGATGATGAAAAATAGTAAGCTCCTGAGTACAGCCTACTGTAGAAATCCTTGCACTACAGCATATCAGAAAAACACATTCACATTAAAGTCCATGTGCTCGCTAAGGAGATTCCCCCTCCCTGTTTGTCCTGTTGACCAGTGTCAAAGGCCTAAAAATGAGGGATAATCCAAAATTCTTTTTTGTTGCCACAAGACCAGGAATAAAAAGAAAATCATCCAAGAGGGACACTTGTTCTGGCATTTACTCTATAAGATGGGATTTACCTTGAGAGATTTTCTATCATTTACTACTCTGTCTACAAGACAGGAAGTGAAAAGTTATCTCTCAAATGGGATATAGATGGCAAAATGCTTTACAGAGGGTTTAACTATTGCCATTTCTTGCTAAAGGAAAAAAAAATGTTTTAGATATACTTTAACTAAAGGGTCCATATTTTTTTACCTGGTCATCACATTTAGTTGCTAATTTCTGATGTTCATACTCATGCTTTTTATCCTCTTGTGTCTATTTATCTATCTGTATCTATCTTTCAGTCTCTGTCTCCTTACCTCTGATGAGTTGGATGAGTTTTTGTACCTTTTATCTATGCACAGAGGATATTGTAGCTAACAACATGTGACGTGTGACTTTGTATCTGATGAATTGTGATTAACATATGACTTTGTATCTGATGAATTGTGATTAACATAGGACTTTGTATCTAATGTGCTGTGTCACATGTGCACACTTCTTAAATATTCAGCTATGATTAATATTTTTATTTTAATGTACAGTATACAGGATGCATATAGCACCATCAGTTTGCACAGTGCTTTACAGAATAAAGGGAGACAGTACTGGTACAATACAATTCAATACAAGAGGGTTAGGAGGGCCCTGCTTATGAAAGTTTACAACCTAGAGGGGGCAATTCATACATAAAAAGAAAGTAACTATGAGGGATGGGCTGATGAAGAATGTACATTTTCCATTTTTTGGTGGGGGCAGGATAGACTTTCCTTTAGTTAGCTATTGGCTGGGAGCGCTGATCATATGCTGGTTTTCCAGAATGTCCCTTTGACAAAAGCTGGTCCTTAGGCCAGCTTCTGTCAGAAGGCAGTTTTACATATGGTCTGAATGCTGGCCAGTTCAGCATGTTCAGACGGTGTGTACCTAGCTTAAATCTTAGTTTTTTTTAATATACCCATTAGTAATAAACTTAAGCCCCTTCAAAGTAATATAGACCAGGCAACTCTTTTTGACATAAGAACTGTGTTCAGGGCCGGTTCACACCAGGAGTCTCACAAGAACGCACTGCGTGTTCCTGTGCGATTCACATGCAGGTCAGTTTGGTGCGATTTGAGCCCATTCAGAATGAATGGGCTGAATCACACTGGACTGCACCAACAGTAGTGCATGTACTACTTTAAAAAATGCATTGTAACCAGATCACACGGTACTTCTGTACCATGCAATCTGGTGGAGGCTAACACACTGTGTTTGTGACCTGTAATTGGGGTGTCATTAACTTAACATTGGCACCCAATGTGACAACAATGTATTTTGAATGTGGTGCAGGAAATGCACTGGGAATTTGGGTTTCCCGTACTGAATTCTAATGTGAACAGGGACTTACTGAGTAGACTTCTTTACACGTTGAGACAATTTTACAATAAACAGCATAGCATGTTCAAGCAAAATAGGGTCTGCCCTTACTGTACAGTATAATTAGCTGTGCTGCTACTGGCTACTCTCCACCCCGTCTTATGTTGCTGCTCTTTACCTTGTTTTAAGCAAAGTCTCTCTCCCATTGACAGCCCATAAATGTGGAACCTGGGCTCAGGTCCTGTTGAAGGGTGGGTCACTGACAATGCAGATCACATCTCTAGATAGGTCATCTCACAACCATTCTCATGCCTGGACTGTGCACCCGATAGTAACTTTTCTGGTATATACAGCATGCCCTCCATCAGGGGAAGTGGCACATGCACATCACAAACATTGTTAACCCCCAGAATTTAAATACACAACACAAAAATACAAATCAGCAACAAAACACATTTTAAAGTAGGCACCTGCCTACATTCAAAACACCTGTGCATTCTGTGTAGGCAAAACACGGCCCTCACACGTGTGTATGCTTAAGTACGCTCGTGTAAACAAGGCCTACATGCGTGTATTTTTAACTGTCTTTATTAAACACACATATTTGCTAAGTGCTAACCAACAGATGTCATTATCCACAGCAGTAAGTCTAGTATGATTAGCTTTTGCATAATAAGACATGAACGCTAACTGCAAAAGACAGAAACAAAAAGAAACCCCACCTTGTGCAGCGATAACACCACTTGGCACAATGTTAGCAGGCTGATATTGCATTGCAGAGTTACATAGTTAATTAGGCTGAGAAAAGACACACATCCATCAAATGAATCCTCTTGCAAACTCCAACAATTTTGGGTCAGAGGAAAGCAAAACAAACCCTCCCTCTGGGCAATTACTTTTAATTTTGCCTCCTAATTTGAAAAAAAAAAATCATTCCTGGCCTCAAAAATTGCAGTTACATTCATTTCCTTTTATCAAAACATTCCCATAAAATTTTGTAATGATTACAACTCTGCATATCATTAAGGTTAGTGTTCATTTAGAATGGACTGGATGCACTGATTATTAAATACGCTGTGCAATGATCAACAATTTAAAGGCTGTTTGTGTTTTATTTTAATCAAAATGTTTTTCTTAATAATTGTAGAGAATATGTAAATTTGACCACATTGCCTACTGACATCATAATCCTGATTTTTTCAAATGTTAACTCTTTCATGTCTGCCTACAAGCCTAGACCAAATTTAGCAGCATCCTTTTTAAGGATGTAAAGGGCTTTGATTTGGTACACTGTTTTAGTAAATTCCCTGCCTATATGTTTATAGTAAGCTGACAAATACCTACAAAAATATTTTAAAAATTGAATTTAGTTATGTTACTTATACTTATTTTAGGCAAAGCAAGGCACACTGACGGCTGGAGCTAGCAAGTTTGTTAGCCCGAAATCAGCTCTGTCAATGACTAATCTTTAAAATAGATAAACTCTCCCTAATGCCCCGTACACACGATAAGAAAATCATCCGAAAAAATTTTGCGGAACCACTGATTGAACGATTTTCTCTTCGATGATGAGCAGGATGTTTTAACTGATAACGATATTGTGAACTAAAAAATCCGGTTGAACAACAGTGAAAATTTTTCTATGCTGTGGTATGACAGTCGTACGGAAAAAATCTATCAAGCGCTATCACGCATGAGCGGAAACAGAAGATGACCCAGATGTTTATGTCCAAGGAATCTTCGTAAACACGAACAAAAAATCCAAATGTTAAAAGTAGATTGGCCTAATGAGATAATGAAACCAGAATTATGCATATTATTTTTGTATGTATCACTATTTAAGTATATACGTAATGTAATCAACTATATTATACTCATTGCTATTAATTGTTGTGTATATCGCTCGTTCTGGCCAGAAGGGCGTGGCTACAAGGTCACATGCACACTGCATCACTTCCACTTGTACGGAAGATGTCAACACTACGTATTGCCTGATGAATGATTTTTTTAGATTGGTTAATGTGACCCATGATTTCAACCAATGAATGAAAGCCTCTCGGTTGTCGCATGACCGATCAGTCGATTTTCTAATCGTGTATTCCCACCTTAAATCTTGGTTCGGGCCATGAGGTTCATGTTTGCGCAGGCTAGGCAGCCTATTCATTTGAATGGGCTGCTGTGCCTGTGTTTTCCACATAAAAATGTGCATGCACCTTGGCCAAAAGGAAATCTCTTGTTCTTTTTGACCATGCGATTTCCCTGCAGTTGCCACACCCGCAAACATGCCTCTGGCTGAGATGCGTGGCAGACCCATGCGTCTCTAAGAGCAGCGCAGATTTGACTATGGGTGGTTCTGGGTGCGGAAACAGATGTGATTCCCACACCCACCACCAGCCCACACAGTGTGAACCAGGGCTGAGTGCCATTGCTGAGAATGGTATTTTACGGATTAAG
Organism: Staurois parvus; assembly: GCF_062004578.1. Lineage (NCBI taxonomy): Eukaryota > Metazoa > Chordata > Amphibia > Anura > Ranidae > Staurois > Staurois parvus. Next base: position 7,481,022 of record NW_028318515.1, read on the forward strand.
TTTGGCATGGAGTTAAAGACGTTTTCTAAGGTCAACAGTAGACAGTGTTTTGTTTCATTACGATTCCTTTTTTAGATGAAAATTTCATTTTCAGAGATTTGGATGTGTACCAATCTAACAAATGTAAACTAATTCAAAAAAATTACAACAAAATTGATTAATGCTTTTGTTTCATTTGGATGATGTCACATGATGCAATAGTAGTTTGTGGTCATAAAGAAATGAATTAAATTTTTTAATTTGTTTAATAATTCTGATTTGGATTATGAATGGATCCAAATTTTGTTTCATTTGGTAATTCGGATGCACATGATATAAGTCGATATTGTCCAATCAGCTCATGCCATTTCTCTTGGTGGGTTGGACTAACATTCAAAAATATTGAATCCTGATTCGAATCTATCCAATCTGATAATATATCAAATATATAACAATCTTCTAGAAAAACTGCAAAATTTTTCAAATCGACCCGGGCCAACGAATATACGAAACTAAATCTGCAAAATGAATTGTTTTAAAATAATGAATATGTTGAAACAGAATTATTCAATGAAGGAATGCATCCAAAATGAAACAAAAATTTCAGTAGGGAATTCCACCATCTCAGCCTTCACTGATCCTTCTAGGGCTATCTTCATATTGATAATAACTTGGATTATTTGCAACAAAACAGTACTCCTTTAGCTGGAGCCAGGCCTCAGAAAAGAATCTTCAAGGCTGCCAGTATTTGGTGCTACTGTTGAGATTGATTGGGGGGAAGGGGTGTGAGTGGTGTGGTAAATGGGTAGGTTTCCCACATTATCCTGAAATTAAACTTTTTTTCTGAGTGAAACAAAGAGGCTGCCTTTGCTGTCCTAGAAAAAAGTAAGGGTACAGCCAGGACTCCCTGGGAGTGATTTACTAAAACTGGTGCACTCAGAATCTGGTGCAGCTGTACATGGGAACCAATCAGCTTCTAACTTCAGCTTGTGCAGTTAAACTTTGGCAATAAAACCTGGAAGCTGACTGGTTTCTACGCACCAGATTTTGCACTCTTTAGTAAATAACCCCACTTGCTTGTTGGGTGAGTGACTTATTGAAGTATTAAAGCCAGAGGTCACATGACAGCCAGGCAAGTAGCATTTCCAGAATGAGAAGTCAGCAATGTCATCCTTCATGATTTTTCTCAGGATAGGTTTCCTGAAACAGTTTCTCAAGCTAAGAATCTATTTTGTAAAATGGTGACTATAAAAAGAGTGCTATACATAGAGATCATGCTGGCTACAGCCCATGTGAACCATGACACCTTGTTTACACAAATGTTAAATAATTTAGTAATCCACAATTAGTGGTAGTATTTCCCTTCCTTTACAAGCCAACCTTCCAGTGGACTGCACAGTCTATCTATCATGACCTGTCAGAAGCCCCTACAGATCATCCTGTGTACAATATTTTATTCCCTGTCCGTAAGAGTGAATTTAAAGCACCACAGAATGATATTTTTTATTAATCTAGAAATGAGTTAACCCTGCTTCAAATGCCAGCTGATAGATTTATTATTGCAGAACTACTGAACGCTGTAATATTGTTATTTTCAACCATGCCATATTTTACTCATATCCTTTCATATCTCCAAATCTCTCCTATAGCATAGGATAATACAAAAGAAAGCAATAATAATGCCCAATAAAGTTTCTCATAATGTGAATGAGTCATAAGATAAGAATTTATTGTCTATAATTTATTGGTGTGTTCCACAGTTTAAACTCACCTCTGTATATTTATATTAATAATTAGCTGCATTAATATAATTTTCAAATAGATGCTAGATATTCTTGGAGTAGAGAAGGCTTAGATTGTATAATAAAATATATTGTCTGTAAAATTAGTAGATATAATATTCCAAATAATGGACAACTTAAGAGGCCAGTCCCCCCAAAAGGGATATTTAGGATATTTAGTTATACAAGTGAAACTCAAAAAATTAGAATATCGTGCAAAAGTTAATTTATTGCAGTAATGCAACTTAAAAGGTGAAACTAATATATGAGATAGACTCATTACATACAAAGCAAGATACTTCAAGCCGTGATTTGTCATAATTGTGATGATTATGGCTTACAGCTCATGAAAACCCCAAATCCACAATCTCAAAAAATTAGAATATTGTGAAAAGGTGCAATATTCTAGGCTCAAAGTGTCCCACTCTAATCAGCTAATTAAGCCATAACACCTGCAAAGGGTTCCTGAGCCTTTAAATGGTCTCTCAGTCTGGTTCAGTAGGAATCACAATCATGGGAAAGACTGCTGATCTGACAGTTGTGCAGAAAACCATCATTGACACCCTCCATAAGGAAAGAAAGCCTCAAAAGGTAATTGCAAAAGAAGTTGGATGTTCCCAAAGTGCTGTATCAAAGCACATTAATAGAAAGTTATGTGGGAGGGAAAAGTGTGGAAGAAAAAGGTGCACAAGCAGCAGGGATAACTGCAGCCTGGAGAGGATTGTCAGGAAAAGGCCATTCGAAAGTGTTGAGGACTTTCACAAGGAGTGGACTGAGGCTAGAGTCAGTGCATCAAGGGCCACCACACACAGACAGATCCTGGACATGGGCTTCAAATGTCATATTCCTCTTGTCAAGCTGCTCCTGAACAACAAACAACGTCAGAAGCGTCTTACCTGGGCTAAAGAAAAACAGACCTGGTCTGTTGCTTAGTGGTCCAAAGTCCTCTTTTCTGATGAGAGTAACTTTTGCATCTCATTTGGAAACCAAGGACCCAGAGTACAGAGGAAGAATGGAGAAGCACACACTGCAAGATGCTTGAAGTCCAGTGTGAAGTTTCCACAGTCTGTGTTGATTTGGGGAGCCATGTCATCTGCTGATGTCGGTCCACTGTGCTTCATTAAGTCCAGGGTCAACGCAGCCGTCTACCAGGAGATTTTGGAGCACTTTATGCTTCCTTCCGCACACGAGCTTTATGGGAATGCCGACTTCATTTTCCAGCAGGACTTGGCACCTGCCCACACTGCCAAAAGCACCAACACCTGGTTCAATGATTGTGGGATTACTGTGCTTGATTGGCCAGCAAACTCGCCTGACCTGAACCCCATAGAGAATCTATGGGGCATTGCCAAGAGAAAGATGAGAGACATGAGACTGAACAATGCAGAAGAGCTTAAGGCCGCGATTGAAGCATCCTGGTCTTTCATAACACCTCAGCAGTGCCACAGGCTGATAGCTTCCATGCCACGCCGTATCGAGGCAGTAATTGCTGCAAAAGGGGACCAAACCAAGTACTGAGTACATATGCATACTTATACTTTTCAGAGGTCCGATATTGTTCTATGTACAACCCTTGTTTTCTTGATTGCATGTAATATTCTAATTTTCAGAGATTGTGGATTTGGGGTTTTCATGAGCTGTAATCCATAATCATCACAATTATCAGCCCTTGGATTTGTATACTTCCAATACTATTAAATTGTTCAGTCTTACCTACAATAGAAGTGTTGATCTATAGTTTAGGCTACAACCAGGCCAGATGAGACTGGGATTGGTTTATTAAAGGAATAGAGATGAACTAGGGTTTTGGCTGAACTTGGGTTTGGGAGGAATCCAAAAGGAAGCTATAACTCTCACCCACTGCTTCTCAATTAACTGCGGCAGGGAATTCCCCACCCAACAGCTGTGCCTATACAAAGGGCATAATACTCATGACATCATTGATCTAATATAGTCATATGGTTGTATTAGGTCAATGGCATTGATCCACTAAGGCTATGTGGCCATATTAGACCAATGATGTAATGGGCTTCCTCTTGCCTTTGTATATATGCAGCAGCGGGATGAGGAATGACTTGGCCACAGGTGATTGGGCAGAAGTGCACAAGAATATCAGATTCCTTTTGAGTTTGATTGGAAGAAAAAAAACATGTCAACTTTACAAAGTAAATGCTCATTTAGCTCATCTAATTGTGTGCACGAAAAAAATTTATATTTTTCCTTGCAAATGATTGGTTTTATTCAAGGTAAACACAACTTTGCTGTAGTTACAAAGTTAAGAAAACATCCACTTTGCAAAGTCAATATTCCCTTTGCTAAGTGAACAGCTGAATCAGCTTCCAGGTTTTTTTTGGCAAAGCTTAAAGTGGTTGTAAAGGCTCAAGGTTTCTTATCTTCATGCATTAAGGTAAAAAACCTTCTGTGTGCAGCACCTCCCCCTCCCCCCCAGCCTACCTCAATCCTTACCTGAGCCTCCTCCGATCCAGCGACGTTCTTAACAGCCTCTGCTGTCTGGGGACTCTTCTTTCTCATTGGTTGAGACAGCAGCGGGAGCCCTTTGGCATGGGAACTAATGGAACTAATGAGGAGATAGTGGGGGGAAGTGGGGCCAAACCACAGCTCTAAGTGACTTATAGATGCATAGAGCAGCGGCTCGAGGACAAGCATACAGCGGTGCTCCCAGGGCAAGCAGCTTTCCCTGGGGGCACTGCTTGAGGGGGAGGAGCACCGCCAGGGTCCCAAAAAGAACAGGATCAGGGCTGCTCTGTGCAAAACCATGCACAGAGCAGGTAAATATAGACATAAAAACAACAAAACAAAGCTTTAGTGTCATTTTAATTGAACAAGTTAGAAGCTGATTGGCTACCATGCACAGCTGCAATCTCCAGTTTTTGTAAATCAACCCCATTGCATAGCAAAGACATTGCTAGGTACTTGTCAGATGAGTCCCCTCCTACCCTCTACTCAAATCTTGATTATTCCTAGATATTCAGTAGAAAAAAATACTATTAAAAAAATATTGAGATATTGAGTAATATGGATGTTATTTAGTACAAATGTGTTCTGCTCACAGTTATTGAGATGTAATAACATATTAAATGTCAAACCATTGCTATTTATAAGTAATTGCAAACAGTGGCATGATATTTATTGACAATGATATATAGCAGCCTATGCAATCTTGCTGCCAGCTTGCACTGTAACTCTCTTAATATGTGCCATTAATTATAGCTTAGTGGAATATGCAAATTAGAAACAAATGTCTTTATTACTGAAGACTAATACCAAGTTTTTATTTACTTGGGGAAATTGCTCTCACTTTCTTTTAATATTTGACTCAAGAAGGCAAATATATTTGCTGTCCAGGATAATTTGCAAAAGTGGACACGAACAATTGTTACAAAGGCCTGATATTACAGTAAGGAACTGTATACTGACTTATGCTTAATTTTAAAATATGCATACTTCACAAATCTGATGGAAAGAAGTGGGCATGGCTTCATCTTAAAGTTGTAGTAAACTCTGATTTGTCACTTGTACCTACAGGTACACCTATGATAAGGCTTACCTGTAGATACAATGAATACCTCCTAAACTTGCACCATTTGGGAGATACTCACAGCGGCAGCAGCCACTGACATCACTGGTGCATGTGCAGTGTGCTCTGCATACAGGGAGAACTAAGTGTACTGTCAGTGCAGAGCACCATGCCGCAATTGTGACTTACATACGTGGGAGTGACAGCTTCACTGTCCAACCATTCAAATGGCTGGAGAGCGGAGACCCAGATGGAAGAATGGGCGAAGATGGAAGCACCTGCAATGGTGACAGCACGCTACTGGAGAGCTCCATTTAAAAGGTAAGTCTGTCATAATGTGCTAGTATGGCATTAACTTTCCAGGGGCCTTCTATTTTTTGTTCTTTTTTAAAACTTTACTATCGCTTTTCTAGACATGTTGTTTTCAGATTCAAGATAATGAAATGGACTTTTTGAAAACATGACTGATCTGTTGCTATTTCTAAAGTTCACAGATCAAGTTCTTTAAATTGTTACCCAAGGACAAACCTTATGTAGAGCTTAAAATAGTTGTAAAGGCTGAGTGTTTTTTACCTTAACACCCCACTATCTCTTTCACCTCCTTCCCTCTCTAAACACTTACCTGAGCCTGTCAGAGATCAAGCGTTTTGCCCTGCCTGTACCTGGTCTTCTCTCCCCTTTCTTCCTCTTCTCTCAGGGACTCGGGCAACAGCAGGCGCCAATGGTTCCTGCAGCTGTCAGTCAAATGTTATAAGGAGGAAGTGGGGGGGTGGGGTCAAGCCACACTGTCTGTGGCAATGGACAAAGGCAGCATTGGATTGGAGCAAGTCCGCACATGTGCCCCCATGGTGAACAGTTTGAAGAGAAGAGGAGGAACCTGAAGAGCCGATGAAGGACCCCAAAAGAGGAGGTTTGGGGTTACCCTGTGAAAAAGCATTGCATAGTACAGGTATGTACTGTATAAGATGTTTGTTATTTTAATTAAAGAAATATTAGGCATTACAATCACTTGAAGTTTAATCCCGTCACTTTTTTTTTGCTGCCTGATATTTCATCAATAATGTTAACCCCAACTAGAAGGAAAGTGAAGGACAATTAGGGACATGATCAACAACAAAAAAAAAGCTGACAGGAAATTTAAAGACCTAATGAACCCCACCCATTCCCCATCCTGTTGTTTGTGTCTCTTTTTATTTTCTTCTCTTTCTAATCTATTATTTTTTGAGCTTTGCTTCCTTTTCTGTGCCCCCATTTGTCTTCTGATGGGGACATGCATATATTATAAAATTTGTTTGGAAGGTTCCTGTGGATATTGGAGAATTAAATTATTTTCTTTGCATTATATGACTTTCTGAAAATATTGAGAATTGATTCAATGTTTATCTATAGTATGTGTATTTTCTCATCTAGACTTATGCAGTTGATGCATTCTATGTGCACCATATCTGCAATGTAACCTTCTAAATGATAAAAAAAAAGAATTTACACAAATAAAAAAAAAGAATTGACAGGAGGTCAGCTTTTATCTACTCTACTAATGAAAAATATTTTTATTTTTATTTGTGTCCTTGTTGAACATGTTCCCTTATTTCCTGTTTTGATGACAACATTGTACAGTAAGTGAATAAAAATATCTCCAATGGAGCTCCAGACAGAAAAAACAGCAATTTTGCTTGCACATGATTGGACGATAGAAATCAGCAGAGTTTTACTACATTCATTAAGTTCTGGGGAAAACAAGTGTAACTGAACTTGCAGGGTAAAACTGCACTTCCAAAATACACAGTCTATTTGTCTTTCACTAAATCCACCTCATTCAGTATAAAATTGAAATGCATGGCAAAATGTTTGTGTGTGTGTGTCTGTTTATAACAATTAAAGGAACACTTTTTAATCAGAGTATAGCATCAAGTCCACTAAACTCCTGGGATATTGATCTGGTCAGTTAAGTAGCAGAGGGGGTTGCCAATCAGTTTCAGCTGCTTTGGTGTTAATGAAATGAACAACAGGTGCATTAGATGGGTAACAATGAGACAACCCCAAAAACACATACGCATCTTTTCTGACTGTTTTTAACTCGTTTTGCATTTGGCTAAGGTCAGTGCTGGTAGCATGAGGCGATACCTGGACCCTACAGAGGTTGCACAGGCAGTCCAACTCCTCCAGGATGACACATCAATATGTGCCATTGCCAGAAGGTTTGCTGTGTCTCCCGGCAAAGTCTCAAGATCATGGAGGAGATTCCAGGAGACAGGCAGTTATTCTAGGAGAGCTAGACAGGGCTGTAGAAAGTCCTTACCCTATCAGCAGGGCTGGTATCTGCTCTGCTGTGCCAGGGGGAACAGGATGAGCACAGCCAGAGCCCTACAAAATGACTTCCAGAAGGCCACTGGTGTGAATGTCCATGACCAAACAATCAGAAACAGACTTCATGAGGGTTGTCTGAGGGCTCGACGTTCTCTAGTGGGCCCTGTACTTACTGCTCGGCACCGTAGTGCTAGATTGGCATTTGCGATTGAACACCATAATTTTGCAGGTCTGCCACTGGCGCCCTGTTCTTTTCACAAATGAGAGCAGGTTCACCTGGAGCACATGTGACAGAAGTGAAAGGGTCTGGAGAAGCCGTGGAGAACATTATGCTGCCGGTAACATCAATCAGCATGACCGTTTTGGTGGGAAGTCAGTGATGGTCTTGGGAGGCATATCCATGGAGGGACGCACATATCTCTCCAGGCTAGACAATGATACCCTGACTGCCATTAGGTATCAGGATGAAATCCTTGGACCCATTGTCAGACCCTACGCTGGTGCAGTGGGTCCTGGGTTCCTCCTGGTGCACGACAATTCCTGGCCTCATGTAGTGAGAGTATGCAGGCAGTTCCTGGAGGATGAAGGAATTGATACCATTGAATGACCCCCACGTTTGCCTGACCTAAATCCCATAGAACACCTCTGGGATATCATATATTGGTCCACCCAATGCTACCAGGTTGCACCTCAGACTGTCCAGGAGCTCAGTAATGCCCTGGTCCAGATCTGGGAGGAAATACTCCAGGATACCATCTGTTGTCTCATTAGGAGCATGCCCTAACATTGTCAGGCATGCATACAAGCATGTGGGGGCCATACGAACTACTGAGTACCATTTTGAGTTTCTGCAATGAAATTTCAGCAAAATGGACTAGCATCATTTTTTCACTTTGATTTTTGGGGTGTCTTTGAATTCAGTCCTCTGTAGATTGATCATTTTCATTTCCATCAAACAATGGGACATCCTTACGTTCCTAACATATTACCCAGTCCATATCAGTATAGATATCCAGCAAGATATTTTTCCCCATCGAGATCTGATGTTTCCAAAGTGTTCCTTTAATTTTTTTGAGCAGTGTGTATGTTTGTGTGTATATATATATATATATATATATATATATATATATATAAAATCACATTACCTGTTCTCAGCTGCATAAGAGGCTTAGACAGGTGAAGATGGAGACTACATGGAGGAGCGTGTCAGCAGGAGGCAGAGAAACAGCAATACATTGATCTTCCCAGTGATTAGCTGTGCTGGGGGCGTGTTGACACATGTTTGACCATTAGAGGACAGGCAGGCTGTACTCCCAAGTAGAATACAAAGAAGAGAAGTGACCATACAGGGATGGATGTGCTTCCATACCCTGGTGTGGTCAGCAGTGGGATTGGCAGGCTCACCAGATATTTCACACAAGGGAAGCAATGCAAAAAGTACAGGATACTTTTAAATACAACAGACACATATCAGGAATATGAAATGTTGGGGTAACATAAAATTTAATCTCATGCTTAGGCTACAAAGTAAGCTTACAGGTTTTCAGTGAAACCTTTAGTGGATTCTTCATAGTCATGAAGGCAACCCTTTGACGGGCAGTAGCACCACATTGCATTGTGTGAAGTAGTGTGACCTGTAAACACTCCCAGGTTGCACTGGAGCCTAACTGGAGTTTTCTGACAGTATACTGTATGTACCAGGCAGTATCCCATGAGGTCAGTTTTAAAAGTCTGAACTCATGACTTTCAGTTCTCAGTATTAATACAATTAGTAAGCGCAATCTGTCTTCCCTGTTCACACACATTAGAAACAGTAGCTTTAATAGAGTTTTAGCCAAAATAAAGTGTCTCTTGAAATGTAGGACAGAACGCAGAGCTATAGGAAATGGATAATCGGAAGGATATTGTCCTTCACAGCAGGAAAGTCAATGGTGAAAAATATCTAATGAGTAAGAGGAAAGTACACTGAGACAATGCTGTCTGAAATAGATGTCTTATCAGTGAAGACAAAAAATCTATCGCACCTTTCCTCCAAATATGCCCTTTTCAACATCAGACAGCGCAGAATGCATTAGTCTTTGTATGTGAAAGATTTAAGAGAAATGAGAAAAATTAAATGTATGGAATTGGTGTGTGTGTGTCTCTTAAACACTGTTAACTTATTTAGTACTAAGAGACTTTTTTTTAAAGGCGCTCTTACATCTAAATTATAATCTTATAATAAACTATCACATAATTCTTTACCTTTCTATTTGTTAACACAGCAATCTCCTTCTGTTTATGTGTTTTGCTGTTTTATTGTTTTGTTTTGTGTTTGTGTTTTTTTTTACTGCTTTCAATATGATCTTTGGTGGTGTACTGTTGTTATCATTGCTATCTTATGTAAAAAAAAAAAGGCAAACTATCCCGCAATGCTTGGCATAGGGGAATATGCACATATACAGTCAAACCCCATAAACATCCCAGGCATTAGGTATGAAATCTTTGCTAAGCATTAACTATCTGATGATAAATTTTACAAAAGTATAGGTTTGAATTGTGTGTATACAGAACAAGCATGGACAGACATTTTCTATGCAGTATTTGTACATAAGGCTTTTGGATAAGGTTCAGTGTTTTAAAGGACTGCAAGCAAGCTTCACGGGATTTCTCTCTTAACTGGAACTACTTCTCCATCTTCAGAACATTTGCTGTTACTGCATCTTAAAATCTTTGTAACACAGCTTTATACACAGGAATATTTTGTGATAACTTTTCACAGTGCTAGGTATATTAAAACAAAACCCTCGGGGGAAAGGGGGTGAGATAATTATAAATCTAGTGCAGAATCTATACAGAATAATACATATGCATTGTTTATTATTGCCCAAAATACATATTTACACTCACTGGTTACTTTATTAGGTACACCTTGCTAATATCTGGTTGGACCCCCTTTTTCCTTCAGAACTGCCTTAATTCTTTTTGGCATAGATTCAACAAGGTGTTGGAAATGGGCGGACTGACCATTCAAATACTTGGGCACTGCCCAAGGGCCCGGGGTCAGTAGGGGGCCCCATGAAATGCCCCTGGTACCTTTATAGGCTTTTTTTGAGTGTGGGCAAGCATCATGCAGTTGCTGCAGATTTATCAGCTGCACATCCATGATGCAAATCTCCCCTTCCATCACATCTCTATTAGATTGAGATCTGGTGACTGTGGAGGCCATTGGAGTACAGTGAACGCTTTGTCATGTTCAAGAAACCAGTTTGAGATGATTTGAGCTTTGTGACATGGAGCATTATCATGGAAGTAGCCATCAGAAGATGGGTACACTGTAGTCATAATGGGATGGACATCGTCAGCAACAATACTCAGGTAGGCCGTGGTGTTTAAACAATGCTCAATTGGTACTAAGGGGCCTAAAGTGAGACAAGAAATTATCCCCCACACCATTACACCACCACCCTGAACCATTGATACAAGATAGGATGGATCCATGCTTTCATTTTGTTTACCCCAAATTCTGACCCTACCATCTGAATGTCGCAGTTGAAATTGAGACACATCAGACTAGGTAACATTTTTCCAATCTTTTATTGTCTTTGGTGAGCCTATGCAAATTGTAGCTTCCGTTTTCTGTTCTTAGCTGTTAGGAGTAGCACCCGGTGTGGTCTTCTACTGCTCTAGCCCATCTGCTTCAAGGTTAAACATGTTGTGCATTCAGAGATGGTATTCTGCATACCTTGGTTGTAACGAGTGGTTATTTGAGTTACTGTTGCCTTTCTATTATCTTGAACCAGTCTGCCCATTTTCCTCTGCCATCAACAAGGCAATTTCATCCACAAAACTGCCGCTCACTAGATATTTTCTCTTTTTTGAACCATCCTCTGTAAACCCTAGAGATGGTTGTGCATGAAAATCCCAGCAGATCAGCAGTTTTTGAAATACTCAGATCAGCCCATCTGGTACCAACAACCAGGCCACGTTCAAATTCCCTTAAATCCACTTTGTTCCCCATTCTGATGCTCAATTTGAACTTTAGCAAGTTGTCTTCCCCACGTCTAGATGCCCAAGAGCATTGAGGTGCTGCCATGTGATTGGCTGATTAGCAATTCGTGTTACCAAGCAATTGAACAGGTGTACCTTATTAAGTGGCTGGTGAGTGTATTTTTCTAGGTAAAAGTTCCCCGTGCTAGCTATCACTTTTTAAAAATGGCACAGCCATCTGGGTCTCCGTCCACATGGCTGTGTCATTCATTCACGGTGTTCTGTGAATAAATAGATTACAAGTCTCAATATCCTTAGTGGCTGTCAGGTTGTAGTTCTCAATGAACTACCATGGCGTTGTGAGCTCTGTGGTGATTCATTGAGTCCTCCTGTCAGAAGTATCAGCTTGCCAGTACGGAATGTACAACCAAGCAGATACACTGACAGTCTGCAGGAGACCTGCATGGTATCAGCGATCTGCTGATCACTGGTGCAATGCTTTACAGGCTCCTACTACAAAAAATAATAAATGCACATTTTTTTACCTGCAAGAAAATGTGCATTTATAATTGTTTGTAGAAAGGTGAACTTATCCTTTAAAAACTTACAGTTAAAATGGTTTAACTGTGATTTTAGGTCACTGACCAATACATAACAGTCTGTAATATTAAAATGAAAAACTCTACATAATTTTAACCACTTGTCCTCCTGGGGATTTACCCCCCTTCCTGACCAGGCCATTGTTTGCGTTACGGCGCTGCATTACTTTAACTGGCAATTGCGCAGTCATGCAATGCTGTACGCAAATGACATTTACATCCTTTTTTCCCCATGAATTGAGCTTTCTTTATGTGGTATTTGATTTCCTGTGCTTTTTTTTATTTTTTGCGCTATAAAACATGTCCTGTAAAAAAATGTTTAAAAAATCAAATTTTGGCATACATTTACACCAAAATGTATTCTGCTACATGTCTTTGCTAAAAAAAAATCCTAATACGTGTAAATTAAATGGTTTACATGAAGGTTATAGTGTTTACAAATGGCGGTATATATACTGGAATTTTTTTTTTTTTTTTAACTAGTAATGGCAGCGATCAGCGACTTATAGCAGGACTGCGGATCTGCGGTGGACATTCTAACACTGGAGGGAACTGACTTGGTGTCAATGACATCCCCAGTGACACCAATACAGTGGTCAGTGCAAAAAAAAGCACTGGCACTGTCCTTATGGCACTGGGCAGGAAGGGGTTAACATGAGGGTTAATCAAAGGGATAACTGTGTGCACTGAGTGTTTTACTAGGGGGCGGTGTCTGTGTGCTTCACTGTAATCACACTGCTCTGGATGGCTGTGCTGTGCATTATAAATGCACATTTTTTTGTAGGTAAAAAATATATGCATTTATTATTTTTTTGTTAAGCGTCTGTAAAGCATTGCACCCACAATCAGCAGATCAAAGGGTGTAATGCCACAGTCCTGCTGTCCTACACGGTCTCTGTAGCTGTCTGGTCATACCTCCAATACGGGCAAGCAGTTACACAATGACAGGAAGCTCAGTGAACTACATACCAACGATGTGGTGTGCTATCCCTTTAAATCTCTCAATACAAAAATACAGCCTAAGTGATTAACCACTTAAGGACCGCCCACAGTACATTTACTGCTATAGGGCAACCCCTGTGCTCAGGATCATGTATATATACCTGATTCTGCATTTCCATGCCCTACACTCACCCCCCGATCGTGGCCCCGGGTGTCCAGGCGGGAGCCGGTGATTACTCACCAGCGCCCGGTTATTACAGGCGACAACAGGGAGGAGGGCTGCATTGTTTGCCAACAGCCCTCCTCCCTGTCAGTTTGGGCATACACATATTAGTATAGTGTCACCAAAAACACAGCGTTAGCGGGATCGGCCCCGACACGTGTCAGCACCTGCGTTTAGCCCCTAAGCTCACCCCCCCTCCCCCCAGCAAGTGCAGTGTCAGTAGGTCACTGTCACTTGATACATTGCACACAAAACCTCCGTGCTCGCAGAATCAGGCAGGATCTCTGCTAGCACTTGCCGGTAAATTTTGATCACTTTCATATGCAGCAGAGTGCCAGTACTAGTGCCGCTCTATCTTTTGGTGAACTGGCGAGCACCAGCGGCCTAGTACATCCTGGTCTTTCACATACAAGCACTGCAGTATCACTTGGTGGCATGATGACTCCCATAAGTGCAGTACAAGCTGGTGCAGTGGCGAGCACAAGTATTGTCCTGCAACCACCAAGAATTTGCACAAAGGCCCGTAGAGCCCCTAGTATCCTTCCGGATGTGCTTGCAAATCCTGATTGGCAGCCCACCAGTTCTGCAGCACCCATTCACTACTTAATTTAAATACTCCCCTTGATTTTTTTTTAGTTGTTTTTCATGGAACATCCTCTATGCATTGATTGTGGATCAAATCAATTTATATGCACAATAATTTATCACCGCCAACCCAAATTCAAACCTTGCCAGACCATTCACATGGAAACCAATTACGGTTTCCAAATTTAAAGTTTTTTGGGCCTAACCCTCAACAAAGGCATTACTAGAAAACTAAAAAAAATCAATTGCGGTTGTATTGGTCCACAGACCCGATTCATCATATGCCGTGTTCTCTGCTGCCGTGGCCAGGCATTGATATGAGAGTATAATGTGTTTTATGCATTTCAATGATAATACACTCTGTTGTCCTCGAGGTGACCCTGAATTTGACCGGCTCCACAAAATTCAGCCCCTCGTAAATCACCTTCACCAAAAATTTGCAGATGTCTATACTCCCCAGTAAAAAAATCTGCGTTGAAGAGTGTGCCCACCATTAGAAGGGAGTGGATGCAGGGCGATATATCCTAAACGTGGGAATACCACACACTTTTTATGGCAGAGATTTCTTCTTTTTTTTCATTCAATCCACAGGCTGCATACAAAAAAACCAAAAGAACATAGTATATATACCCAACAAGGACCAGCGATGTACTGGTACATCACTGGACTTTGAATGGTTATACCAGGATGATGCCTACAGCTGCAGGCATCATCTTGGTATCATTTGTTTCACCCGGCGATCAGCTTTCTTGTAAAAACAATCCCAGTGGCTAATTAGCTGCAAGGTTGCTTTTACAAGCACGATGCCCCCCCCCCCCCCCCCCATTGCCTTCCACGGAATTCTCAGGCAGTCCCGTGCCATTGGGGGAACCTGAGAATGCAGCTGGTGTTTCTGCCAGCTGACCATAGAGCTGATTGGAGACCGGAATGGTGCCAATCATCTCTATAGTCTATATAGACTATATAGTCTATAGTTTTGCAGGATATAGATAGCGCCATTTGCAAACTGGGAAAGCATTTGATCACACCGATCTTGGTGAAATTAGATAATGGTGAAATTAGATAATGTAAGGGTAGAGGCAATATGCCTGATAGACCGCAGATTTCTCAAAAAAGAATATATGACAATGCCCATTGACGTTAAAGGGGACAGTGTAAAAATAATTTTAAACAAATCAAAATACTTGACCTTCTCTATAAATCTAAAATGGTAGCTTGGAAAGGCTTTTAAAGCGTTGCCTATGGATATTAAAAAATTATGCAGTTTGTCACCATTGCACGGGGCATGCACAGTTTTAAAGCATGTCATGTTTGGTATCTTTTTACTCGGCATACCATTATCTTTTATATTTTTCCAAATAATTGGTCAACATATTGTGTTTTTGTGCATTAAAAGTAAAAAAAGTGTATTTTTTTCAAAAAACTTGCATTTGAAAAATTGCTGCGTGAGTACTATGTGACATAAAAAATTGAAGCACCCACAATTTTATTCACTAGGGTGTCTGCTTTAAAAAAAATATATTGTTTGGGGGTTCAAAGTAATTTCCTAGCAAAAAATACAGATTTTTTTTCATGTGAACAAAAAGTGTCAGAAAAGGCTTGATCTTCAGGTGGTTAGAAGAGAGAATGATGTGTGGCATAAAGTTCTAATGCTAGGCATAAAATGCCCCCCCCCAAATGCCCCTTTTTTGGAAAGTAGATACCCCAAACTATTTGCTGAGAGGCATGTTGAGTCAATAGAAGAATTAAATTTTAAATATTGAGTCAATAGAAGAATTAAATTTACCACACATGTGGTATCCCCATATTCTGTAAAAGTATCAGAATGTATTTTGGGGTGTAATTCCACATACACCCATGGCTTGTGTGTTGTTTTGTTCCACAAAAACATGTGGAAAAAAATTAATCTTCCATGGATTCAATATGCCTCTCAGCAGATAGCTTAGGGTGTCTACTTTCTGAAAGGGGGTCATTTGGGAGTGTTTCAACTATCCTGGTATTTTAGCACCTCTAGAAATGTGATGGGCAGTCAGAAAGTAAAAGCTGTGTAAATTCCATTATCTATACCAGGGGTCCTCAAACTATGGCCCGTGGGCCACATGCGGCCTGCCGAGGACATCTATCTGGCCCGCCGGGTGTTTTGTACTATTTGTGATCCACGGCGGCATCCCCCTGCGTACTTTCACTTTCACGGCGGTGTAGCGGCAAGATGAGTTCCCCTATGACGATGTGTTTCCCTGACACATCTGCGCATGTCATGTTTTTCGGCAGAAGTAGCCAATCGCCGATCAACAACGATAGCACAGAGCTGTCACAGTTAACCCCTTTAATGCTGCACCGCTAATTACACTTACACATGCCGCTCATCCCGCAGATCACTAGCCACCGATGCTCCAGCAAGATGGATCAAAGATGCGTATTGGGGAGCATCATGGATTGGAGAGAGGACAGTTACATGGGGGGGGTGTGACATGGGGAAGATACTGACATGTGGGGGGGGTCAGTGACATGGGGGGGCCGTAACATGGGGAAGACACTGACATGTGGGGGGCTAGTGACGTGCTGAGGACAGTGACATGGGGGGGCTGTGACATGCGGAGGACAGTGACAAGTGGGGGGCCAGTGATATGTGCTGAGGACAGTGACATGTGTGGGGGTCAGTGACATGGGAGGCTGTGACATGCGGAGGACAGTGACATGTGGGGGGGCCAGTGACATCTGCTGAGGACAGTGACGTGTGGGGGTCAGTGACATGGGGGGGCTGTGACATGCGGAGGACTGTGACATGTGGGGGGCCAGTGACATGTGCTGAGGACAGTGACATGTGTGGGGATCAGTGACATGGGGGGGCTGTGACATTCGGAGGACAGTGACATGTGGGGGGCCAGTGACATGTGCTGAAGACAGTGACATGTGGGGGGCCAGTGACATGTGCTGAAGACAGTGACATGTGTGGGGGTCAGTGACATGGGGAAGACACTGACATGTGAACAAAACTGCGGGTGTCATTAATTTTTTAAAGACACCCGCAGCGGTCCACAGGCCCATAGTTCCCATTGAAATACTAGTAAGTTTGTTGATTAAACTTTACTTGTTCTTCATTTTAAATATTGTATTTGTTCCCGTTTTGTTTTTTCACTTCAAAATAAGATATGTGCAGTGTGCATAGGAATTTGTTCATAGTTTTTGTTTTTAAACTATAGTCCGGCCCTCCAACAGCCTGAGGGACAGTGAACTGGCCCCCTGCTTGACCCCTGATCTATACCATAGTTTGTAGATGCTATAACTTTCACACAAAGCAATCAATATACACTTATCGGAATTTTTTTTAACCAAAAACATGTAGCAGAATACATTTTTGGCCTAAATGTATGACTAACCTTGAGTTTATTATATATTTTTTATAGCCAAAAGTAAAAAATATTGTTTTTCTTCAAAATTTTTGGTCTTTTTTTGTTTATAGCATGAAAAATAAAAAGTGCACAGGTGATCAAATATCACCGAAAGAAAGCTCTATTTGTGTGAAAAAAGGACATAAATTTAATTTGGGTGCAGCATTGCATGACCATGCAATTATCAGTTTAATTAGTGCAGCGCCAAATAGCAAAAAGAGGCCTGGTCATTAAGGGGGGGATAAATTTTCAGGATGGCAAGTGGTTAAACCGGGGGCCCGGTTCTGGGAGGACGTCAATAGATGCCCTCCCAGAACTGGACGACTGAGCTGTAGCTGTCATTCAGCTCTATTGTGGATGACAAGTGGTTAAAGGCTTCAACCTGAATTTAATGTAAAGTGTATGCTACTTAACAGCTGGCTGGGGAAGTATGGCTCTTCCAGTGTATTCCAAACGAACAGCAACAATCTGCAGTCAAAACTGAATATATACCAATAGCATAAATATGACCAAATGCAAGCACATTTCTAGAGATGAAATATACAGTGTGAGCAAAGAATATGATGATGAATTTATCATCAGGATTAATCTATAGCAATCAGTTTCGTATTTACCTTGAGCATATTCTTGTAAAACAGGCCAGGGAAAACAAGCATGGGACTTGCTATGAGTTGTAATATTATAGCATATTATTATTAAATATATAAAGGTATTGCTTTCTGCTAGTGCATTCAATATAGTTCTTATTTTTAACAAAATCAGCTACTTACATCAAAACAACATATACGGTAGAGCATGTGCTGGCACACTTACCAAGGCTTTCTTATATTTCATGCCATGAACAGGTTAATTTAGCATTACATTTTAAAAGCCAAATTCATGACAAGTCCAACATGATTCATTTTGCCACCAGAGAGGAATCTGCTCATGTAGATTATATTAATAGAATCACTTCAGGGAGGTAATTATTCAGCATTACAGGAAATAGCCAACTCTTGAAATGCAGTGTTCTCAAGTCTACAGCAAGCACACAGTGTGAACTTTCTTTTGCTTATGTACATTAAGCAGCCAAGAGCAAGACATAGTCACACTACCACCCTCCCCTTGTGTTCCCGAATGTCCTCATGTGACAATCACACTGTGAATATGTGCCACTGCTCACATTGTGGCCATAATCTCTTCTCTCCATCTCTTAACACCCCAGGCATTCCCAGTTAAAAAAAACATGAAGTAAGCCATTGCTGAGCAGACATAAAAAAACATTTTGGCATTCTATCCTTTTTTCTATACAGTATGTCCTCACCTGCACTTCCAATAAACTCCACAGGTAATGGCCCTGCCTTTTACATGAAACACTTGCACCCAGGGGCGGACTGACCATTTGGAAACTCGGGCACTGCCCGAGGGCCTAGGGTCAGTAGGGGGCCCCATGAGATGCCCCTGGTACCTTTTTCATAGGCTTTTTTGAGTTTGGGCAAGGATACAGGGGCCCCATGATCCCCTATTGCCCGGGGGCCCCACGAGTTGTCAGTCCGCCCCTGCTTGCACCATGATCAAAATTACATAGAAAATGCTAAGATGGATAAAAAAGAAACAACCAAAATTAATTTTTTGGCTTCTATGCCCCACCTTGTTTTGTCACAATGATCTGTAGTCAATAATGTATCATCATGGTTCACTTGGGGAAAATAGTATTCTTTCTAGCAGCATGGCAATTTATGTGTCTTTCCTAATGTCATAAATTCATATAACTGCAGAAAAAGATGAGAATGGACTTTATTAACTACGTGACCTCCGGAAGTTTTTACCCCCAAGGCATTTTTTGTTATTCAGCACTGGGCTAGTTTAACTGGCGATTGCTGGGTCATGCAACACTGTACTCAAATGAAATGTATATCCTTTTTCCACACAAATAGAGCTTTCTTTTGGTGATAGTTAATCACCACAAGGGTTTTTTAATTTTTGCTATATAAAGAAAAAAATACAGAAAGTTTTTTTTTTTTTAATTTTTCTTTTCTGTTATATTCTTTTCGTTTCTGTTATAAATTTTTTCAAATAAATAATCTTTTTTCATAAATTTAGGCCAAAATGTATTCTGCTTCATTTCTTTGGTAAAAATAATCCAAACCAGTGTATATTATTTAGTCTGAGTGAAAGTTATACAGTAGAGTTTGCAAACTATGGTATATATATTTGAAAATTGATGAATCCTGATGTACTGGCTTCCTATCTCAATTCTTGAGGCCCTAAAATGCCAGAACAACACAGATACCCCCTATGTGACCACGTTTTCAAAATAAACAGTCTAAGGTATTTAGTAAAATGCATAGTGAGATTTTTGAAGTTGTAATTTTTTTGTCACATTTTTTTAGAAAATAAAGAAATGTAATAAATTGTATTTATTTCACATTTTTTTCTTTTTTTACTATTTTTTTACATACTTTAATCAGAGAAGTTCATTGTCACTATAGTGATTCTGTACTACTCTGGGGGGTGATCAGTGATTTATTTTACACGGTTATTGCTCATAACAGTGAAGTTCACTGATATAAGCAATAGTTTTAGCTGTCATGAATGGGTTAGTTAGCTTAGTTACTGTTGATGTGCTGTGATTGGCTACAGTTAATCCCATGGTACAGGTAGCCAGGTACAATGTGATAGCTATGGGCCAATCACAACATCACAACAGTAATCAAGCTGTCATGAATGGAAACCTGCTCATGAGAGTTTGCATACATAAATGTCATTGATCATAGCAATCACATGATACCCCTCACAACGGCTGGGTACCAAACGCTGCTATGCGTCCCAGGGGGCGCGCTTGTGCGCATGTGCTAGACAACGTATCAGTACGTCACCCAGCCTGTCTGTGCCGTCCGCCCACAGTACATGTACTGTGGGTGGGCTGCAAGTGATTCAAGTAATTGACCATAAAAAACTAGTATAGAAATTGATGAGTTAAATTTCATCTATGCCCAAAACAGTTTTTCTAAATTTTGGGTAGAATAATGAAAGGCTATAACCCCTGTCAGGGTTTACAGCTATCTGGGGCTTTGCCTTCCCTCTGTTTCTAGGAGGTTTTACCAGACAGAAAGTGAGGGAAACAGAAAGCAATAAAAAATGACAGATGTTCTAGCATTCTCTATTAGCTAAAGATATGCTTTAAATAATATTACACTCTCAAAGTTTTTTTTTAGCTTAACACATTTCGCACAAAAAAAATACCTAGTAACTATTTTTTTAAAATTCCCTCTTGCCATACTTGCAGTTTACAACTTTCAGTGCTGCTGGCTTTTGTTCTCTTAGTGCTGCTTCTTTGAACTTCCAGTCTTTAATGAAAAGAGTTACCAGTGGACAGCCAGTCTATTAGCTACGGAGGACAGTGGAGTAGGGAGTGCTTTGTCATCCTAGGCTAAGAGACTGTGTGTTTCTATTGGTACACATAGCATTGGAAGACACAACTCTAGTCCCAGCATGAACGTGTGGCTCCAAAGGATGCTGCAAGAGCAAGGAGCCATCCTGGAAACAAGAAACATGGAGCAGTAGTGATGTTACCAGCTTAAACAGTAACATTGGCAATGATTAAAAGATAAAGAAGCTGCATAGTCAGTAAGTGATTACATCAGCTGCTGAAAGTGCTAAAAAATTGAGGGTTTGATACCACGTTAAGCATGGTGCCAAAATAAATAAAACCCCTAGTATGCCTCCTACCTTTCTGAGATGATAAAGAAAGAGTGTTTAGCACAAAATATGTTGGCACATATGTTTTTCACACCCTCAGGACATACCACTTCCACATTCTCTGTTTCTTGGCAGTAATGAATTACCGTATTTTTCGCTCCATAAGACGCACCTAGGTTGTAGAGGAGGAAAACAAGAAAAAAAATATTCTGAACCAATGGACTGCAGATGTAGTACAGGAGATGACCAGAGACTGCGGACATAGTACAGGAGACGACCAGAGACTGCAGGCATACTACAGATGACCAGAGACTGCGGACATAGTACATGAGATGACCAGAGACTGTGGACATAGTACAGGAGATGACCAGAGACTGCGGACATAGTACAGGAGATGACCAGAGGCTGCGGACATAGTACAGGAGATGACCAGAGACTGCGGACATAGTACAGGAGATGACCAGAGACTGCGGACATAGTACAGGAGATGACCAGAGACTGCGGACACAGTGCAGGAGATGACCAGAGACTGCGGACATACTACAGGAGATGACCAGAGACTGCGGACATAGTACAGGAGATGACCAGAGACTGCGGACATAGTACAGGAGATGACTAGAGACTGCGGACATAGTACAGGAGATGACCAGAGACTGCGGAAATAGTACAGGAGATGACCAGAGACTGAGGAAATAGTACAGGAGATGACCAGAGACTGAGGAAATAGTACAGGAGATGACCAGAGACTGTGGACACAGTACAGGAGATGACCAGAGACTACAGACATAGTACAGGAGATGAGAAGAGACTGTGGACACAGTACAGGAGATGAGCAGAGACTGCGGACACAGTACAGGAGATGACCAGAGACTGCGGACATAGTACAGGAGATGACCAGAGACTGCAGGCACAGTACAGGAGATGACCAGAGACTGCAGGCACAGTACAGGAGATGACCAGAGACTGCAGGCACAGTACAGGAGATGACCAGAGACTGCAGACATACTACAGGAGATCACCAGAGACTGCGGACATAGTACAGGAGATGACCAGAGAATGAGGACATAGTACAGGAGATTACCAGAGACTGCAGACATAGTACAGGAGATGACCAGAGACTGCGGACATAGTACAGGAGATGACCAGAGATTACAGACATAGTACAGCAGATGACCAAAGACTGTGGAAATAGTACACGAGATGACCAGAGACTGCAGACATAGTACAGTAGATGACCAGAGACTGCGGAAATAGTACACGAGATGACCAGAGACTGCATACATAGTACAGGAGATGACCAGAGACTGTGGACATAGTACAGGAGATGACCAAAGACTGTGGACACGGTGCAGGAGATGACCAGAGACTGCGGACATAGTCCAGGGGATGACCAGAGACTGCGGACATAGTAAAGATGACTAGAGACTGCGGACATAGTAGAGATGACCAGAGACTGCATACATAGTACAGGAGATGACCAGAGACTGTGGACATAGTACAGGAGATACCCAAAGACTGCGGACACAGTACAGGAGATGACCAGAGACTGCGGACATACTAGAGGAAATGACCAGAGACTGCGGACATACTAGAGGAAATGACCAGAGACTGCAGACATAGTAGAGATGACCAGAGACTGCGGACCTTTGGGGAGGAGGCGGCAGGTTCCCGAATTTGACAGGTACCCGCACCCACTTCCGCGGAGTTGTCCTTCCCCCTCCCTCCCCGTAGTCTTCTGGGACACATAGCAGGTCCCAGAAGACTACAGGGCGCCTCTCACGCCACAAGCTGTCACAGCCAGGTGCCCACTCTAAAGATGCCAGCGCCCGGGAGAGAAGACAGTGAGGGCACCGCTGGACCAAGGAACAGGTAGGACCGCTGGAGGTCTGCAGGTTCTGCTGCACAGAGCCGAGCGGTGGGCCCGGATTTTAACACAGCGGCTGTAGGAATACTGGGCTGGCCGCTCCATATTAACTCCATAAGACGTACAGACATTTTCCCCCATTTTTTAGGGGGAAAAAAGTGCGTCTTACGGAGAGAAAAATACGGTAATACACAAAGGAAATTCTGTAACAAGTGGAATAATTTAGAGGTTGGATGAAAGGTTTAGTGTAGGCATAATATTTTGGTAAATAAATAACATTTTAATAACCCTCCTGTATTTTATTGTATGTTACTGTCTCCCTGTATATTGTAAAGCACTGCTTTAACTGTTGATGCTATGTAAATTCGGTATAATAATAAAAATAACTAATTTCTATACATCAGGCAAAAACAGAATTACAAGTTGGGGGGAAGGATGGACAAATGAATTTGGTTTAAAAAAGGACATTTAGAAATTGCCTTAACAAGTGTATTTTATTGTATTGTAACTGTACTGTCTCCCTGTATATTGTAAAGCATTGCACAAACTGTTGGTGCTATTTACATTCTGTATAACAATACTAATAATAACAATAACTTCTGTACATCAGACAAAAACAGAAGTACAGAAGTTAGGAAGGACAGACAAATGGATTTGGTTTAAAAAAAAAAAAGGACATTTAGAAATTTCCTTAACATGATTACTCTGTGCTTTTTTTCTCCCCTCTACAGGAACACATTTTTTCTTTTTCTGGTGATGGCATCTTTGGATGTCCTTAAGAGATTGCACCCTCATACAGCAGTGATGACGTACACAGGCAGCTTCGCTATGCAGATGTCCCTCGAGCATGAATTCTGTCTAACTCTTTAGCATCTGCTAATGCTGTACTGCAGGAGATTTGCTTTCTCCACTTTATAGTGCTCATCTATTTTTAGTGCCAGACAGACTTATTTTATGACTTCAGTGATTGTCAGCTTTCCTCACTGTTGACTGCTGTCAGAACCATCACTGAGGAAATAAATAAAATCTGTTTGACATAGAAAACTGATGAGCAATGTAAAGTGGAGAAAACTCTGCTGCTGTGTAGCAAAAGCAGATGCTAACAAGTTAAACAGCACGTATGCCAGAGGGAAGCCTAGCGATTACTTCTGCAACAGGGTTGGTTTGATTCCAAAAGACTTCCTGAGAATATCTCCTCTGTCTGGGAGCTCAAAATCCAAAGAAAATTGCCCAAATGGAGGAGCCACTGGGGCTACATAATAAAAAATCTTCACTTTTAGATATTTAAAGAAATACTGCACTTTGCCCATGAAGGAAAAATTAACTGATTCACTTTAATGCCTCCTCCTTCGGGAGCATATTGTATAACAATGTTAACAATGTTTTTTAACTTTTTTTCACCTCTTTTTAAAATGTAAAAACACTAAATGAATAGTTTTGCATAGATGCATTCAGGCACGTAGGACACCCAACATTAAAGGCAATTTATTTTTACAAAACCAATACACCTTTGCACATTGGTACTTATTTATTCCAGCATTTCTATTCTCGATCAGTTTCTCCTCATCACTCGGCTATAGTGACCCCAGTATTAATCTAGAGGGGGGCAGGGGAGAAACAGAGAAGGATGCTGTGCAAGCGCCCAAAATCCTCCTTAAGAATGGCATCATTGGTTGTTAGGATGCCAGCAGCTGACCCGCACGGTGCCAAAGGTTGTATTGCTGCACAAAAAAAACTTATGATTTTTGGTAATAAAAAGGCAGGCTTGATGAGAATTTTGGGGTAATTTTAAGCAATTTTGGGTAATTTTGAAAAGGCACCCCTGAAGAACCCAGAAGGCACCCTGGTTGAAAAAGCTGGCTTAACACATTCCTTCACTTCTCCTTTGCTACTTTCAACCATGGGGAGCAAGAAAATAAACCCTGTGTAAGCTCCAACCCTCTCTAGTAATAATTTGTACAAAAGAGTGAACTCTACCCCTGTCCTCATGTGGCAGCATTGGGTCAGTCAACAAGTGCCTGCACTGTGCCATAAATGTGCCACATGCTCCCCCATACCCACAAGTATTTCTTTGCTACTTGAGTTGTGGGGCAGAAAAAGAAAAGTGTGCTTCTCAGGCCCCCCGCCACAGGACTCTGATGCCCTGTCTTTTCTGACAGTGTTCAGCCCCTCCCCTGATCCTCCACAACAGTGGCAGAGGAAGAGGAGAGCTCAGATCTGCTCTACCGTCTCATGCCCCTGCCCACACTCCCCACCTACATTCCAGTCCGTGCAGCTTCTGAGAAGAAGATGTGTGGGTGGGCAATTGGGTACAGAGCAGCTGGCAGCTGTGAGATGCTCCTGAAAGTCCTAGTAAGCTGGGAACTATCCACATGAGACTTTCCCTCCTTTCCTTCCTTTCTATTCTCTCCCTCCCTTCATCCCCTTTCTTCCTTCCCTTCATTCCTCCATCCCTCCTTTTACGTTCCTTCCTTCCTTCCTAACTTCGCTCCCCTTTCTTCCTTCCCTTCTTTCCTTTTTTTCTTCCTTCATTCCTTTCCTTCCTTCTTTCCTTCCTTTCCCTTCCTTGCATCCTTCGCTTGTTCATTTGTTTGTTCCTTCCTTCCTCCATCCATTCCCTTTCTCCCTTTCCTTCCTTCCTTCCTTCCTTTCCTTCTTTCCTCCCTTCCTTCCTCCATCAATTCCCTCCCTCTCTTTTCTTCGGACATTTTTTCCTTCCTTCCTTCCTTCCTTCCTTCCTTCCTTCCTTCCCCCCCTCCCCTTCCTTACTTTCCTCTTCCTTCCCTTCCTTACTTTCCTCTTCCTTCCCTTCCTTCCATCCTCCATCCCCTCCTTTCCTTCCATCCCTCCCTCCCTCCGCTTCCTTCCTCCATTCCCTCCCTTTTTTTCTTCCTTTTTTCTTTCCTTTTTTTCTTCCTTCCTTCCTTCCTCCATTCTCTCCTTTCTTTCCTTCACTTCCTGTCCTTCCTTCCCCTCTTTCCTTCTTTCCCTCCCTCTTGCTAAAAACCATCCACTTGAATCCTTCCCTCCTTTCCTTTCCTTTCTTTCCTTTCCGTTCCTTCCTTCCTAACCTCCACTTCCTCCATTCCTTCCTCCCTCCCTCCCCTTCTTTCATTCTTTCCTTCCTGTATCCATTTCCTTTCTTCCTACCTTCCTTTCTTCCTTGCTCCATTCATTCCCTCCCTCCCTATTCTTTCTTCCTTCCTCCCTCCAACCCCTTCCTTCCTTCCTCCATCCCCTTCCTTCCTTTTCTTCCTCTCATCCTTTATTCCTTCCTTCTTCCATCCTTTCCCTTCATCCCCTTTCTTCCATCCCTTCCCTCCTTTCCTTCTTTTCTCCATCCATTCCCTCCCTCCCTTTTCTTCTGGCCTTTTTCCTTCCCTCCTCTTTTTACCTTCCTTTCTTCCTTCCTTCCTTCCTTCCTTCCTTCCTTCCTTCCTTCCTTTCCTCCGGCATTTTTTTAATTCCTTCCTTCCATTCTTCCTCCATCCACTCCCTCTCTTTCCTTTCTTCCTCCATCCATTCCCCTACTCCCTTTTCTTCCATCATTATTTCCTTCCTTCCCTTCCTTCCTTTCCTTCCTCCATCCACTCCCTTCCTTCTTTCCTACTTCTCCTCCTTTCCTTCCTTCCTCCCTCCATTGACTCCTTTCCTTCCTTCCCTCCCTCCCCTTCCTTCCCTCCCTCCCCTTCCTTCCCCTCCTTCCCTCCCTCTTGCCGCGAACCATCGATGTGAGTCCTTCTCCCTTTTCCCCTCCTTTCTTCCTCCCCTCCCCTTCATTCCTTCCTTCCTTCCTCCCCTTCATTCCTTCCTTCCTCCCTCCCTCCCCTTCATTCCTTCCTTCCCCTTCATTCCTTCCTTCCTCCCTCCCTCCCCTTCATTCCTTCCTTCCTCCCTCCCTCCCCTTCATTCCTTCCTTCCTCCATCCATTCCCTCCCTCCCTTTTTTTTTTTCCTTGCTCTATCCCCTTCCTTCCTTCCTGCCTTCCCTCCCTTCCCTTCCTTCTTCCATCCACCCCCGCCCTCCCCTTTCTACCTTTCTTTTTTCTTTCTTTCCTTCCTATCTTTCCTTCCTTCCTTCCCTCATCCTCTCCTTTCCTTTCTCCATCCCCTCCTTTTCTTTCTCTATCCTCTCCTTTCCTTTCTCTATCCTCTCCTTTCCTTTCTCCATCTTCTCCTTTCCTTTCCTTCCTCCATCCCCTCCCTCCCCGGCCTTACTTTTTTCCTCCATCCATTCCCTCTCTTTCTTTCCTTCTTTCCTTACTTCCTTCCTTCCTTCCTTTCCTTCTTTCCTCCCTCCTCTCCACTCCTTGCCTTCCTTCCCTTGCTTCATTCCTTCCATCCTTCCTCAATCCATTCCCTCCCTCCCCTCCATCCTTTCCTTCCTCCATCCCTTTCCTTCCTTCTCTCTCACCCCTTTCTTCCTCCCTTTTATTTTTCCTTCCTCCCTTCCTTCCTTTTCCTTTTTTCTTCCTTTCTTTGCATTTCCTTCCTTCCTCCATCCCCTCGTTTCCTTCCCATCCTTCCTCCATCCCCTCCCTCCCTTTCCTTCCTTTCTTACTCCATCCATTTCCTCCTTCCTTCCTTCCTTCCTTCCTTCCTTCCTTCCTTCCTTTCCTCTCTCCTCTCCACTCCTTGCCTTCTTTTCTTACTTCATTCCTTCCATCCTTTCTCCATCCATTCCCTTCCATCTTTTCTCCCTCCCCTCCCCTCCTTTCCTTCCTTCCTTCCCTCTCTCCCCCTCCTTCCTTCCTTCCTTCCTTCCTCTTCTTTCTTCCCTCCTTCTCACCATGGACCATCCATAAGTCCTTCCCTCCTTTTAATTCCTTCTGTCCCTCACTTTCCCTCAGTCCTTCCTTCCTCCCTCCTTCCACTTCCTTCCTTCCTTCCTTCCTCCTTTCCCTTCCTCCATCCCCTTTCTTCCTTCCTACATCCCCTTCCTTCCTTCCTTCCTACATCCCCTTCCT
Source organism: Staurois parvus (assembly GCF_062004578.1). NCBI lineage: Eukaryota > Metazoa > Chordata > Amphibia > Anura > Ranidae > Staurois > Staurois parvus. Next base: position 7,508,848 of record NW_028318515.1, read on the forward strand.
TCCTTCCACTCCTACCTTCCTTCTTTCCTTACCTCCTTCTTGCCGGTAGCCATCCAAATGGGTCTTTCCCTCCTCTCCTTCCTTTCCATTCCTTTCTTCCTTCCTTCCCCTCTCCTTCCCCTTCCTTCATTCCTCCCATCCCTCCTCCATCCATTCCCTCCCTCCCCTCCTTCCTTTCCTTCCTTCCTTCCTTCCTTCTTTCCTTCCATCTTTTCTCCCTACCCTCCTTTCCTTCCCTTCCTTCCTTCCCCTTCTTTCTTCCCTCCTTCTCACCATGAACTATCCACGAGTCCTTCCCTCCTTTTAATTCCTTCCTTCCCTCACTTTCCCTCGTTCCTTCCTTCCTCCCTCCTACCCTTTTCTTTCTTCCTTCCTTCCTTCCTACATCCATTCCCTCCCTCCCTTTCCTTCCTTCTTTCCTTACTTCATCCATTCCCTTCCTCCATCCCCTTCCTTCCTTCCTACATCCCCTTCCTTCTTTCCACTCCTACCTTCCTTCTTTACCTCCTTCTCACCTGTAGCCATCCACATGGGTCCTTCCCTCCACTCCTTCCTTACCATTCCTTCCTTCCTTCCTTCCCTCCTTCCTCCCTCCCTCCCTCCTTCCCCTTCCTTTATTCTTTCCTACAGCCATTCGATCCCTCCCTTTCTTTCCTTCCTTCATCCATTCCTTCCCTCCCTTTTCTTCCTTCCATCCTCCATCCCCTTCCTTCCCCTCCCTTCCTTTCCTTCCCCTCCCTTCTTTTCCTTCCCCTCGCTTCCTTTCTTCTTCCATCCTTTCCTTCCCCTCCCTTCCTTTCTTCTTCCATCCTTCTTCCATCCTTTCCTTCCCCTCCCTTCTTTTCTTCTTCCATCTTTCTTCCATCCTTTCCTTCCCCTCCCTTCCATCCTTCTTCCATCCTTTCCTTCCCCTCCCTTCTTTTCTTCTTCCATCCTTTCTTTCCCCTCCCTTCCTTCTTCCATCCTTTCCTTCCCCTCCTTTCCTTTCTTCCATCCTTTCCTTCCCCTGCCTTCCATCCTTCTTCCATCCTTTCCTTCCCCTCCCTTCCATCCTTCTTCCATCCTTTCCTTCCCCTCCCTTCTTTTCTTCTTCCATCCTTCTTCCATCCTTTCCTTCCCCTCCCTTCCTTCTTCCATCCTTTCCTTCCCCTCCTTTCCTTTCTTCCATCCTTTCTTTCTTCCATCCTTTCCTTCCCCTCCCTTCCTTCTTCCATCCTTTCCTTCCTTCTATCATCCTTCCATCCTTTCCTTCCTTCCTCCCTCTCTCCATCCCTCCCCTCCTTCCTCCATCCCCTCCCCTCCCCTCCCTCCTTCCTGCCTTCTTTCCCTCCCCTTCCTTCATTCCTTCCTTCCTTTCTTCTATCCATTCCCTCCCTTCTTTCTCCCACCCTTTCCTCCCTTCTTTCCTTCCTTCTTTCCTTCCATTCCCTCCCTCCCTTTCTTCTTTCCTTCCTCCATCCCCTTTCTTCCTTCCCTTCCTTCCTCCATCCCCTTTCTTCCACCATCCCCTTCCTTCCCTCTCTTCCTTCCTTCCTTCCTTCCTCCATTCCCTCCCTACCTAACTTATTTCCTTCATCCCCTTTCTTCCTTCCCTTCCTTCTTCCATCTCCTTCCTTCCTTCCCTTCCTCCCTTGCCTCCCTTCCTCCATTCTTTCCCTCCCTCCCTTCCTTCCTTCCTCCCCCCCTCCCTTCCTTCCCACAAATCTCTCTTCCTTCTCTCCAACTCTTTCCCATTTTGTCCTCCAGCAAAAGCACTCATGAGTGCAGCCAAAGAAGTTTGTTTAAGTGTCTTTAGCCTATGGTAGTAGTTTGTCACATGTGGGGACATCTGATATAAGTGGGACTGTGATAGGGACACATGATATAAGGGGGTACAGGTTCTGTTTATTCATCTCAATCTAATGACAGCCTAATATATACTAGTGCTCCATGTTCTTTCAATACTGACACTGTTCACTGTCCCCAAAAAATCATTGTGAAAAAAATGATCCAAAAATAAATAGTAAAAAATAATAAAAATAAATAAATAATAAAAATAAATACAAATTCTGACATGCACTTCAAAAAAATTTAAAAAATTTTTAAAATTATAAAAAATAATAAAATATTAAATTGAAAAAAAAATCATAAAATTGTAAAAAAAAAATAAAATAAAACAAATTAATAATAATAAAAATAAAGAACTACTGACACCATCCATTGCCCTGCCATTACCTACCGCCATACACTCCACACTCCTTTCCCTGTACATACTACCCACCGCCATACATTCCACACTGTACATTTCCTATTTAACATTACCACATTCTGCACTATGTAAGTAATCTCAGACACTATTTAACCACACCTATTTTAAGCCACAGCCACATAAGCGTAATTCAAACCACACCCATGTTTCTGCATTTTTTCTTTATCAGTGCCTGGGCCCACTTTTGATCTTGCACATGGGCCCACTGATTTCATGATACACCCCTGCTCAAGATAACATTTTGTGTTTTTATTTAGTGAACACTGGACCCTAAAATTAATGCATTACTGTCTACAAGATCATGAATACACTAACAATCAGTCAGTGAACTTGGGACAAAATTTGCTGGTTCTCCATTTGCGATGTGTCATTATTGAGGATATTGCCAGCCATTGGCAACAGTACAAACTAAAACAAGCCCAGGGAGATAGATCAGAATAGCAACTGAGGTCTAAGGTTGGGTTCACACATATGCAGTTGGTGTGACTTGCGATATACAAGAAAAGGTCCCTGCACCTTTTTAAAATTTCAGCTGCATGTAAATCGCATAGTGCTTTGCACCATGTGATTTCCCACACCCAAAACCGCACTGTGTTTTCAGATGTGTGGAGGGGCCATTAAGAATTAATGACATCCCTGCGCATCTAGTAAAAAGCAGCTGTAGTTTTTTTTTGGCATTGTAATTTATATTGATTAATTTGCTAATATACACACTTTATTTCTATTTTTCTAATATTTAGTCCTCGGTATGTGTCTTGTCTTTAATGTACAGTTCTGTTCTTGTACACTTTGGATATACTGTAGATTACTAATTACATATTTACATATACTTACACAGTTTTTGTAAAAAGACACAAGTACGTCTAGTTCAACCCACAGAGAAAAAGAAAAACCACACACAGAAATAGAAACATTCCATATACACAATTCTATACCCACAGTTGTTCCAGAGGCATATAAGTATAAGGCCAATGTGGCGTCTATATTTTAAAAGGGATCAAATACTTTATACAACACAATAGCTCACCAGTAGTATACTCATTCCACACCAGGGTTCTCATCTGCCACAGGTCACAAAGGCTGCAGGAGCTCAGCAAACACTGTCTCAGTCACCAGACAATTCTCACTTTCTCACAGCTGTGACCTGCCCCTCCCATCCCACCACCTAAGCAGGTGCTGACTCATTCCTGCTCTTTTTCAGGCCTCCCCTGAAGGCAGAATAACACTTTTGGGACCAAAGTCCCTGTAATTCGGATTGGAGGTTCTTTCCCACCCAAAGTCTCTCTAAGCCTCTGAATTCCAGGTGCAAAATGAGAATTTACCAAATTTGAGCACACTGTAAGTCAGTCCTCTCCTCTCCAACTGGACTACCCAAGAACCCCTCACCTTGCATAGATGAGAACCCCTGAGTACTCAAAAATGTGTTCATATCATCCCTTTAACAAGACCAAAACACAAGCAGTGGAGACACGTACCTTCCATTCAGGCAGGATCCAACCCTGGTGTCCTTTACAATACATATAAGAGTACTTATTGGTGTAAAGTAGAAGTTTTTCTAGAGATGAGTTCGGAGGATGCCGTTCATTTCTGCTCTTGAAGAGACAGTGTAGTGTATGATGTGCTCAGTGAGAAGTAAGAAGGTAAAAAAATAGGTAAAGACTTGACCACTGTCCAAGATGGCCGCATAGCTCTGGAGCTCCTGCACAACAGGGGAACAATAACTGCTTTCCAGAGAGCTCTGCATACTGACTGACCATGGGAAAGATCAGGCGGAGTGCTTCAACCTCCCAGACACCAAATGACCCAGGTACGCAACATTCCAGACATATCCCGGAGCTCTTCCGCACACAGGCCTCAGATGGCCATGTGGCCTCCCAGAACCTCCTGCTCCCCGAGTAGCTGCTCAGACTTGCCTGCAACTACTGGCGAACATCCCATGCAACCCACGCTCCTTCAAGTGTGTAAACCTCACTGACCTCAAAAAAGTGGCCTCTGACATCAAGAACATGGTCACAACAGCAGTCAGTGACCTGAGGGCAGACATACAAACTATGGCATCCAGGCTTTATGAAATTGAACGGGCCTCCCATCTTCATGCAGATGCTATCAGACAAGTTCAGCATACCTATGATGCCTAGCTACTCCCCCTCCTGGACAAGCATAGACACATTGAAGATCTGGACAACAGATTCAGACACCATAACATTAGAATACAGGGGATACCAGAGGCAGTGGAATTGGAGGCCTTGCAGCCTACACTGTGTACAATTTTTAATTATTTAATGGATCGACCACCAGATACCCCTATAGAACTAGAAATGGCTTGCAGAGCCCTGAGACCCCGACCCCGAGACTCAGAACACCCGAGGGATATTATATGCTGCTTAGTCAACTTCCCACTCAAAGAGGAAATCATGTGAAAAGCAAGGGAAAGAAACCACATTACATACAAGGACTCTGAGATAAAGCTTTTTCGAGCTCTATCCCAGCTCTCACTGCAAAATCATAGAGCCCTCTGCTGGATATTCTTAGGATAAGAGGCATCACATACAGATGGAAATTTCCATTTTGCCTGACTGCAACCTCCAGGGGGCGTACTGCTCTTCTCTGCACCCCTGAAGATCTTGCATTTTACAATGAACTTGATGGCCCTCTGATGGAACTTCTGGAATGGTATGCATTCTACTTCCCCTCGGAACCATGGAAGACAGTCTCTAGTAATTCCTCACCTAAAGCACAAAGATCACACACTCATCGTCACCTAGATCCTACCAGACCAGCCCCCCGTCCTGCTCGCAGAGAGACGGACAGATGCAGCCCAGGATTTTCCCCTGTCTGCCAGAAAGACTGACTTTGCTGATCCCCTGCCTGATCTTACACAGCTAAGTGATTTACCCAGTCATACACCAGTGACTATATGCTGATCAATAAATACATGTTTAATCAGGTTGTCTGACTGCCACAGACTCTTTCTTGTAGCCTTTAACAGTTTTCTTTAATCCCCCCCTCCCTTTTTTTCCCCTCCCCTTACCCACCTATGTTTTTTCAATTCCTCCTCCCCTCCTTTTTCCCCCTTACCCCTTTCTCCCCCCCTTTTTTTCTTTGCTTCTTTTCTTCCAACCGCTACTGCATACTGTGCAAATGGTGGCTGCAAATAGGCTCCTAGATTAAGGAACAATGAGCACTTGCTCAGAGATTATAGTCCCCACATACGTTTCCCTCCTTCCTTCCTTCCATCCCTCCCCTTATTTCCTTCCTTCCTTCCCTCTATCTCCTCCCTTCCTTCTTCCATCCTTTCCTTCCTCTCCTTTTGTCAGAGCCTGGAATCAAACCTGGGCCTTCTGCGGTGAGAGACAGTGTTTCTTCTCACTGAGCCACCTGGAATGCTGGACAGCTCCCTTGACAATTCTTTGGATGATCCTGCCTTTGCCCTGTTTTGTCTTGAACCTTAAACTCCTTGGTCCTCCCATGAACTTCCTATAAAAGCCATGTCTCTGCACTTCCTGGTTGCCAGATTATTGTGCCTTACCAGCCAATATCCCGCTTACTGTTCCTGCTGCTGTCTTCATCTACGTTACCGACCTTTGGCTTGCTACTGACTATGATTCTGCCTCATCCTATCTACTACCATTGGTGACCGACCCTTGGCTTGCGACTGACTCCGCTTCTGTTTGATCCCTGAACTGTTTGATCCGCTTTTTGGTTTCCAGCCTACTCATTCCCTGGTGGGGTGATCCTGAGATCTGCGACCTGGCATTCACACGCAGCCAAATCCATCTCCACCATTAGGAGCTCTGGGGAAGACTGGTGGATGCTTAGACCCCGCACCTCAGGTGAGCCTGCGTCATTCCCAGGGTGGGCCGCTGGTGTACCAATCCTGCTGGTTTCAGGTAAGCCTTACAACTGCTGTAGCAACTGGTCTCTGAACCTGACCTTATATCGTGACACCTTTCTTCCTTCCCGTCCTTCCTCCCTCCATCCCTCCCCTCCATCCCCTCCCTTTCCTTCCTTTCCTTCCTCCCCTTTCTTCCTTCCTTCCTCCCTCCCTCCCTCCATCACTCCCCTCCTTCCTCCATCCCCTCTCTCCCCTTCCTTGCTTTATGGAGATCTGGGGGCATTTTTTCATGATCCCACTTACTGTGGAATTATGACTTTCTTTTTACTGGGATCCTGTCTGCACGCCTTACTCTCTCTGAAGAGTTATAAGCGGTTATTTCCAGGTAACACACTTAACATGCAAAGTTCTGCAGAAACCCTGTTACCTGCTAAGAGTACTGACAGTTGTATTGTTAATTTAATATTTCTACTGAAATACCTACAGCTACATAAGGAAGTGATCTGTACCTGTCTGTTATTTCTCATGATACCCTACGAACAGAAGAGATATCTTGTACATATACCCTCATGCTTGACATACTCAGGAATAGAAGGATGATGAGGGGCTTGATCTTGCCCAGCGGTGCCCTATTCAGGCTCCCATGGAGCACATCTGGTTGTAGGTCACTCCTACATACTGCAAGAGGGCTAACGCCAGCTGCATTTAGACTTATAACACACAATCAAACTGTTATCACATGAGAACATTATGAGATCTTATGAGAACATTTAAGTTGTATGTTTAATTGAAAAGATTGTTTCAGAATACAGAACTTGATATGTTTGCTAGGAACTCCGCTAGAATACAACATTGTATAAGCTCTCGCACTACTACAATCCATATCCCCCACCTGTGCAGCCTCTTGTTTGACGTAGTCTTTCCCTAATCCCCCTACAGCAAACTCTTGTGGTGATTGCTGACTGTCCAGAACTCTTTTTTCTTAGCTCCAGGGGAAATAGTATTTCTATTTCCATCTCCGGTATAATATCTTCTCTTAGTAAACCCCTCTCTGCTTGCTTTTTACCTGCCCCCCTGCCCTACCCACCCCCTTTTTGTTTTTTTTTCTCTCTCTCTCTCTCCTCCTCTCCCACAGACTCCAGCTCTCCGTGCAGCAAAAGTATATTTCCTTGCTAACTCAAGAGTACGATTCTTGGGATTCTCTTTGAGCGCACAGGTATTGGTTCTGACATCATGACTGACTCAGAAAACTGAAGTCATCCCTTAACTTTGAAATTGCTATCGCTTAATGTCAAAGGTCTCAACTTGCCAGAAAAGAGATCCCAAATCCTTGACTCTCTCTAAACATAAAGCTCAATTCTTGTTTCTTCAAGAATCCCATTTTAGAACAGACTCTATTCCCAAATTATCCAGTAAATATTACCCACGAGTGTGTCACGCTACCACCCCCCAGGCTAAAACTAAAGGTGTATTGATTTTTCTCAAGGGCACCTACACGTATAAACCAAATACTTTAGTGAATGTACAGTCCAAACGAATGCCAAGTCTCTTTTTTTTTACCTTCCATTATTAACATATGCTACGATAGAGCCGATGTTCCACTCGGAGCACCATCCTATCTCAATGTCCCTGTCTTTTTCTGATCTTGTTAAGCAGACCAAAATATGGAGACTAGATGTATCGCTCTTGAAGGATCCTGAAACTGTTCTTAATCTGTCTTCTAGGCTACAGGTGTTTTTTTGAGGAAAATGACTCCTTTGACATCTCCTGGATATCACTATGGATGATATCCGGGAGAATGCATGATTCAAGGTGAACTATTGGCTCTGTCGGCCCAAGCTAAAAAAAATCCGCCAAACTAAAATCAAGGCTCTTACTGAAAAATTTCCATAAACTGTCTTACACAAGGCAGACCTTGCTGGAGCTTTCTCATCTATGATGTCTCCTTTTAGAGGAGCTGGGCATACAAACAAGACGTCGCTATGTATTGGGGCAGAGAGTGTTTTGTGAGTTTGGAAACAAAAGTGGGAAACAGTTGGCTAGGGCTGTACAGATGATAAGATCATAGCTCCAAATCCATCACTTTCATGGGCAAAATGATAAGCTCCTCTCTAGAAGCAAAGAGATAGTACACCAATTTGAATGCTACTATAAGAGTCTTTACAATTTATGCTCGGAAACAGATATTGCTTCCATTTCCCATACCCAAAAGATCAGACAGTTTCTGGCTAAATATGGCCCAAAAGCTATCTCCCGACAGGTAGCTCAAGATCTTGAACATAACCTCTCCATGAAAGAATTCATAAATACCTTGAAATAGATGAAACTGGGGAAGAGCCCAGGTCCAGATGGCCTGTCACTACAGTATTATAAATGTTTCCAAGAGGAACTAGCACCTCAATTACTGGAGCTGTTTAACTCTCTACCAGACTCTCACTCTCTCCCCAAAAGCTTTTTTGAGGCACATATATTACTGTAATCCTTAGGAAGGAAAGGTTGAAAGTTATAGAGCAATATCACTCCTAATGTAGATATAAAGTTGTACGCAAAAATGTTAGCAAACAGACTACTTCCATTGTTACCCTCTCTGGTGGGACTAGACCAAGTGGGCTTTGTTCCAGGAAGAGAGGCTCGTGATAACACTATTAAAGTGCTCAACCTCCATCATTGGCTTACATCTAGTAAGACCCAGGGTTTTTTTCTGTCCCTTGATGCCGAAAAGGCCTTTGATAGGGTAGCATGGACATGCATGCAGGAAGTTCTCCAAGCAATTCGTCTACTCCCCAGGATGCTGGCCAATATTTTGGTATTGTACTCCAACCCGACTTTTCATGTCCAAGCCAATGGTCACATATCAGAGACCTTCTTTATAACCAATGGCACCCGACAAGGTTGCCTTCTCTCCCCCTAATCTTTATTTTAACACTAGAGCCCTTTTTGAATAGAATTCGATCGCATCCAGATAAAAAGGGCCTTTCTGTAGCAGGTAGGGAATACAAGGTGGCTGAATTTGCTGATGATCTCATGTTGTTCTTGCAATCACTCCAGATCTCTTTGCCTGTTTTGCTCCGAGAATTGGAACATTTTAATACTCTCCCCAGTCTTAAGATTAATTATCATAAATCTCATGCTCTCAACATCTCTCTGCCGCAGTCTGTTGTGACCCAATGTAAGGAATACTTCCTATTTCCTTGGCAACGCCATGCTGTTACTGTTAGGTATGTTACTGTTAACATGCTGTTAGGTATTCATATCCCAGCCTCTTTTTCTGAACTATATGATAGAAATTTTAAACTACTTCTTAATACAATTCAAGAAGACCTCAAACGGTGGGCTAATCTCAATATCTCATGGTTTGGAAGATTTGCGCTAATTAAAATTAACATACTTCCAAGATTGCTGTACTTAATGCAAACTATTCTCATTCTTCTCCCAAAAGTATTTTTTAAAATATATAAGAATTCCTGCTCCCAGTTTATTTGGAAAAACTTGGCACCTTGCATTAAATACTCCCGACTTACCCTCCCAAAACTGCAAGGTAGAATCGACCTCCTGGATCTCCATAAATATTATTTAGCCTGCCAGCTAGTTCATACTGTAGACAGATGTATCCATGCTACAGGAAAAGCATGGGTAGATCTGGAAAGGGACTTGAACCAACAATCTTTGTGACTCCTCCTGGACTCCTCCCCAACATTGGCCGAAAAATATGCTAACTCATCCTCTCATAAGTCCCCCACTCAAAAGTTTTCAGGAGGCATGTAAGGCTCCACTTATTTCCTCCAGCACTGGCCCCTTAATATCTCTCCACAGTAATAAAGATTTTCTTCCAGGGCTATCAGACTCGTTTCTGAAACTAGAGTGGCCCCACAAAGAAGTTTTGAGCAGTCATTTCTTCCTTCGGGATAAATTTGTCACACTTGTATACCTTGAATCAATCTCCTCAATGAAGGCTTTTTCATCCTGGACCTACAGACAAAAATATCAATATCAAATATTTTTAACAACCTACAAAATAAATCCAACCGTGTGCTAGGTTCCTAACGGCCTTTGAATCCCTGTGTACTCAAAAGCACCCCCAACGTTATTTGATTTCTGCAATATATTCTATACTGCTAACAAACTCTCCAGCTGTACCGGATAGAGCGAGATGGGCTTTGGAAAAAGAACTCCAACTCTCATTCCCAGATGACAACTGGGAAAAGCTTAATGAGTCTCTGCACAAAGGCTCACTTAATGTAGCGGTTCAGGAAAACGCCTATAAAGTCAGGACAAGATGGTCCTGCATAAATATTACCCCTCGGTATCTATGTAACCTCTGTTGGAAGTGTGGCAGAAAGGAAGGATCCATGCTTCACATCTGGTGGAGTTGTGACCTTTTGACACCTTTTTGGTCACCGGTCCATAAAATAATCTGTCAGATTACAACGTTGCCCATGGATTTCCCCCCGTCTCAATATCTATTACATCATTCCACACTTCCTCGAAGGGAATATTTCAAATCCCTTGCTATGCACATGGCGAATGTGGCTAGAATGTGCATACCAACCCATTGGCGCTCACATTGGCACTTTTGCAAATGAGAGAGTTGGACTGACACACACCCTCTTTCTCCCTTTCCTCCCTCCGTTTTTCTTCTCTCTTTCTTCTCTATCTTCCTAAAGCTCTATTATATTTCTATGTTCAGCAAAGTAAGTTAATAAAAGAGCTGAATAATTGGATGCACTTTGTACCTATACTAGTAGCGTGACAGACCCACTTCTCAGATTTATGTACTTTGTTGCAGCACAGAGCTTGCACGTTTATTCTCTATTGTAAAAGCTATAGGTCATATTTGATTGTACTATGTTGTATACCAATATTCATGTTTTCTTTTCTAAATTTATTTTTTTGCTGTTGTGATTTAATTTATATAATTCTGGATTACAAATGTTACCGATACAATTTGTTATTAATAAATGTTTTAAGGAAAAAAAACTATAGATATAACCAGTGGAAAGTGTCATAAGTGTGTTATATTACCAATTTGTTATAAAGACAAGCAAGTGTTATACTTATTTTTACTGACAGCAGCTTGTCAAATGTGCTTTTCTACAATCTGTGATACATGTAAAAAAAACTGTTGTATTCAGTATATTGATGATTGAGTGAATGAAGGTGACATTCCTCTTAAATGCGTATTAATTCAAGAGCTAAAGTCAAATACAGTGCAACACAGTCATATATTCCTGTTAATACCTGGAGGGCTTATTACATGTCTGAACCATATACTAGAAAGTGAGTTAGGAGAAAAATGCATTTAACATGAGTTGATATTCCCAGGCTGAGCCAGCATGGTGCTCTAACTCTCAGGTATCCTATAACAGAGGGTTAACATGGAATAGTTAATGAATACAGCAATTATTCACACATCACTATATGCTTCAACACTGACCTTGGCACCATTACATGAATTGTGTGAACACAAGTTCAATACACAGAATTGTTGTCAGCTCTTAACTTGGATTGATAGCAGAATGTATAACAGTGTTATGTCCACAGGAGTTAATGATTTTTATTAGACAGTCTTGCTTCCTTCAGATCAATGGCGGACCACATCCCTGAAATAATATCTTCCCCCTACCGATTAATGAAATGGAAAATGTATTTTCCTCCAGGGCTACATATCCTTTGTCACATCCAGTTCTTCTTTATTTTCTACATGCTATGCTTATGTTTACCTTTATTTACTAGATACTTACTTGATAAATTATAAATATAAATTTGCTGCAGGTTTGATTATTTATATACAGTACAATGGTTACCTTTGCAATGTGTACAAGTATCCTAGTGGTTTAACAGAGTTTTGGCAGCCAAAGTTGGTAAACATGCTTAAATCATAATATTCTATTGAATAAATCTTTCAATTTAACATTTAATTGACTTACCAGAGAATTTAAATTTTATCTAGCTAAGCATGCAGTGCTTCTGTGTAAATTTCCCTTGCTAGCTAATGATGGGGTTATTGGTCAGGTTATATATAATATAGGTAAAGTTATTAATCTGAGGTTATCTGTCATGGGTAAGTAGAGCCACCTACAGGTCATGATTCTGTAACAAAAGATGAAGAAGACTGCTAAAGGACCCATGTGATTTTGGCTTTGAACTCTATGGGTAATTTACACTATGTGTTATTTTGAGACACCATGTGTGTTGTGGTGTGCTGCACAGCATGTGCATTGCCTACTAATGTAAAAATGGATTGGAGTGAAATTCAGAATGAACGCCACAGCAATGCACCATATTGCAATTCAAGTATAATGCACTGTGCAGTTTTATTCTGAATTACCATGACTGTGAATGCATACTAAACTCACAGTGCTCCAGGGAAATGCTTCAACTTTTTTTTTCTTACTATTGCAGTGCCCCATTAGGCTACTAGTTCGTTAAAGCTTAGTTTTTGGCCTTCCTGTAGCTAGGGAGAGCAAGCATTGTGTAGTTACATCTGCCCTGGGCTCTCCTGGTATAGATTCCCCTTACTTCCCCCTATATGACCTGGGGCATAATGGGTGGGAGAGCTAAGACTCCAGCCTGCATATTAATGCTTCATCAATCCCTGGTTAATATGGTGAGTGACCATCAGGCAGCTAAGGGGGATATAAACAGGCTAAAACTGAGAACAGAGTCTCTTGTGCCTGGGAGAGTAAGATAAAGACTAAGGGCCATGGCACCCCTAGGAAATCCACCTGCAGCTGCAAGAATCTTTCATTGGGGCTACTTTTTGGCTGAGGAACCTCTGTTCTCTTCTCCTGAAGCATTTGCAAAAAAAGCTTCCTAAGGATCCAGGACATAGACAGTTGGAGTACAGAAACTGGCTGATGAAAAAATGATCCAGAGGAGGTTTTTTGCTTTGTGGCCCTGCAGGGTCATCAAGTAGAGGTGAGAGGCCATTGCAGCCATTCCTTTGGGGATCACATTGAGGGTGTGTTGAGATCCACATCCTGCATAAACAGGAAAATCACTACACCGATATATGGACTTTTTAGTCACTGTATTATGTATATGTAATGTGTGTTTCACATGGTGTGTTATTTTGATCCCTCAGCAGGGATTCACATCCGTGTTTGTTAATATTGTGCCCCAATAGGGCACTTGGGGGTCACGATTTATTATATCCCCATGTGGATTGGGGTCACTCTTGTGTGATCACCGATAGCTCTGATCCTTAGACCTTGCATATTTATACTGCTTTATACACTTTATATCACCCATGATTGTTTATTTTAGTCTATATTAGCGCTGCATCATTATTATGTTTATGTGACAGAAACTGACTGATACTGCAGGCATTTATACAATATTCAGGACACAATGAGTACTAGCCTTCTGGACTTAGAGACTTTCTTTGGCCTCTTATGAGAGATATACCTTATAACCAGTGCACTCAGGACTGTAATTCTGTTGAGGAGTCCCTCTTTAGCACCACTTTGTCTACACTTCACAAAGGGGGTGTCTTCACCCTGAAGATTTACTTTATTACCGGTACATTCAGGCTCTATTCCTGTTGAGGAGTTCCTGTTTAGTACCAGTTTGTCTACACTTCACAAAGGGGGTGCCTTCCCTCTGAAGTGTTAGTTCAGCGTTAATGTCCTCTACTAGCAGTTTGAAGTTCATTGGAGTATCACCATAATCAAAAATAAAACCACAAAAAAGACATGCTAAGCCTGTTCTCTGACTTGAGTGATTGAGAAATACCTTGCTGCCATGTGCCTATCAGGGAATGGAACCTGGAATCAAACAGCCAGACTAGTCCCAGGTCTGCACTACACTATGGATGTGTTTGTATTGCAACAACTCCTCAAGATATATTTACATTTTGCTGTGCTGCTATAGAAACTGCCACTAGCATGAGCACAGGAGAAATGAGAGAACTATTGCTCATTCCATCTACAAGCCAAGCTACATCAGTGATCATGTCAATGCAAAACAATTGCTAAACAATGGAAGAACCATTCACTTTGCTTTATCATGGTAAAAACTAGACTGAGTGATATATTCCTCAATGAGAAAGTTACTGATATCCTTTTGCATACTATTTTTAGACACCTGACAACCCTGGACTAATTATACCTATCCTGTCAGTTTTGATTTCATATATTAAGCTATTGTACTACAGTTTACTAGCATATCCACCCAGGCAAAGTAGGTTGGAAGAGGACCCCATACCTCACCCCCATTTTTTTATCTTATGCGTCCTTCACTCTCTTTTCACTCTCTCGACTTTCTACAGCATCCTCCTCTTTAGATCTTTCTTCATACCCCACGTGGTGCCCCTGCCCCTTCATTCAACTACCCAAATAATAATATCAAGCTTGACCATTCCTAATAAGGGTTCACATTTTACATAATCATTACCAACCACCTGTACAATCACTACGCAATGTATAGTTAGTGATATGGTGCAAAGGGAAAACTTGAGCTCTTAGCCCATAACTGCATATACTGTAGGAATTCAGAGAAAAGTCTAAAAAGGCCAGAGAAGTCTGTGATGTATGGTTCATAAACAGATCCTTATAGCTTGTGAGGACATGTTTTGAGGAATTCAGAACACTTTTATGTAGTATCTTCAGGAGACTGAAAAGATCTCTGTAATGGCAGATAAAACACAGTCACAGTGCAGTATGGTAGATATTATGTATTTATTAAAAAAATAAAAATAGCAACTCAAATAAAATCAGTAAAAATATGCTTATCATTGATCATAGGTCTTGGTCTCAGCACAGGCAAGGTATCAGGGAATACAAACAGGATTGGCAACTGTAGAATTTGTACCAATCCAGAAGGTGAGGAGTGTCTGGCTCATTGTGTTTGTTAGTGCGATGAAATAGGGTCTCTTCAGGTGCTTTACTATGTCATCTTGGCTGAAGAAATCTGGGGTAAACCACAAAAACTTGTTGTCAATAAGAAAAAGCTGAGTAGAATTCCTTGCCTTCTGCACTGTTACAGCAACATCTCACTGGTCCAGCCCAGCTAGGAAGTGAATTTAAAACGGACAAAAAGGGCATGGACATGCTGCAGCCATTAGACTGCTTAAAGAAAATAAGGAAAAACACAACATTTATAAAGCAACCCAAAGTGCTTTATTAATGTGTCTAGTGCTCTGCAAGCTTTGGGATTCTGAATCCTGCGTACCTGTGTTAAATGAATAGAAGTCTATTTTGGATGAAAACGGTACACTGATGTGTTTTTTTCATGAAAAACTTAATAAAAGATATAATTAAAAAAAAATGAATAGAAGTCTGCTATAATAAAACTGGGAGGAGAGCACATGACCTGTAAAAGTTAAACAACTATATCTCCTTCAATCACAGAGATCTCTCTGCTGCAATAAACAGAGAGAGCATCACACCACAGTCTGCATTTTATTAATGGCTCATAAAGTTTGGGTACGTTGTGCATAGGTAAGTGCAAGCAGATGATGGTATCCATTTTATAAATAAGCCTCTTCGTAATCAGTGTCTGGTAGTTTAAACAGGTGAAATTACTGTTAATGGGACATAGCTTTTAGGCAGAGTCCCTCTACTATCTACTAAGAGCTCCCTATGGTATCGTCTGGGACTTAATTCTTAGGCAGTACAACAGGATAAAAATAGAAGACAGTAGAATGAAGGCTGTGGAAGGAAGGTGAAAGGGTTAATAGTTAACTAACTTTTGCTTTGTGCTTACTAACTGGTTTATTTTACATACAAGATGTTCCTGTGGGATTTGAATGCTGTTATACAGGCACATATTTCTTGTTTTGAGAAATTGCAGAAGTTACTACCCTGTTGCATTTTTGTTATGACGCGCCATAGAGTGGTTTACTGAAATCTTTTCTCTGTGTTCTGATTGGTGCTTCATGGAAATATGTGGTGTTATCATTTATTACTTAAAGCTTGATCAGTAATAAAGAAGTCAAATTTTGAATCACACTTCTAGGTGGCTTATATACGCTTGCAACTAGAGAAACTGTTAAGTAGATGTATTATAAGTATCTGTAGGACTGCAAGACGCACTATCTACTCAGCAAGGAGATTTCTCCGTTGACCTGGGACAGGTGAAAGCATGGTGGCAATCTGAAGGAGTCAAAATAGGTGTGTATCTGTCCAGGTGATTTTAAGCCTTGAAGTGCTTGTGCAGTTGAGAAGAATTTTGTTGGAGCTCTACGTGAGTTCAGTACAGCTTCACCCTGCACAAAGAGTAATCACCGGGAAAGAAACACATAGGCCAGCTCACATAACATTGCTTCTTTGTTTTGCAGTGATGATGGGTAACTCCCAAGGTAAGGGGAAGTACCCAGATCCTCCTAAGCCACTGCATAAAGTGTTAAGAGAAAGAAAATTGTTAAAAAAATTAACTAAGGAAAATGGATCATCTCTAGAAAAACCCCAACCACCAGTTAATGAGACAGAGTATGTTGCTAGAGTGTCACCTTGGGATTATTATTATTATGATGTCCCGTGGGTGGACAACCTGGCGGGGTGGAGTTCGACCATGGTTAGTGCCAGTCCTTGTCCCAGAGATGGGAACAATGATGATTTTCATATGGATATGATAAAGGGGCTATGGGACAAAACTGTCTTTCCCTATTTTGGTCCAGATCCTGAGTTGGATATGAAATATATGAGAGGGGTTGAAACTTGGTTGAAGTATGCCCCAGGATATAAGCGCCCAACAGCAATCCCTTCTGCCCCAGTAGCTAAACAGAGTAATAATCCTTTTTTTGACACTTATTTAACGCCTGCCACTGCACTTCCTAATTATACTGTGTATCCTCTGCTCCCTAAGGATAAAGATTATTTGTTTTCACATAATTGGAGAAGACATTCATTACACTTTGCCCCAGCCCAAGAGCCCCCACCATCTCTCACTGATGAAGGAGGCCATTCGGCATTGATTGCTGGTGATGGGGGGATTATTCGGAAGAAGTGTCAAGTTCAAGTTTATCAATGCATTAAATAAATAAAGAGTGGAAAGAAATGAAAGTTATATTGGGAAAGACATTAGACCAGATGCAGAAAACTTTGGCTGCTCTGACGCCCAGGACCAATAAGGAAAAAAGTAAAAAGGTAGTAAGCAAGGCTGTAAAATATCGTATTGTCTCGATATTTTGTTAACTTGTATTGATGAGAAATGTTCAGATAGGAAGTCCTTTCAACTCTTGCATAAACTCAAAAAGATGATTTAATAATAATGATATTGCATAAAATTAGAAATAAAATATTGGAATACAGAATATTTAGATAATGTCCAAAAATATAGTTATGTTCTTGAGATAAAAATTTTATGTATATAATAATATGTAATTGTGTGTGGTGTAAAGCTGTGTGTGTGTGTATGTCCTCTAGGCTTCTGAAAAAGAGTCCCTAAAAAGTCTTTGTTCTGCTCTTAAAAGAGCAATCCAGCCCCCACCATCTCCTAAAAGTGGGTTGGTATTCTCTTGTAGTCCCACAAAGATAATTTACAACAACAGATGTATTGATCAAAACCTCCAGTCTACTTCTCTCAGAGTCTGAGTGTAACTTTAGAACGTCTAGATAAAACTTCACTGACATTCCATCAATTAGGGTAAATTAGATGTATAACACACACATATATATATATATCCCTATGGACGAGGTCACATTGTAAATATTTCTTTAAAGGTCATTCCAAATTGTCCAGTGAATTTGTTAGGCAGAGATTTATTGGGAAAATTATAAAGTGTCATTATATAAGCAGTATATTATCTATTAAATACTCTTTTCCAAGTTCAGGACCAATTGCTGTTTTAAACGGTATGCTCGGTTTGAAGTCAGAATCTAACATTCCTCCCGAGGAACATGATTGTGTCTCAGTCATACATGAAGACACTACCCCCAGAGCTGACATACTGTATTTCAAGAGCCAGTAGAAGGCAGTGATGATAATTTTTAGATGGTTCATGTACAAGACCTAATGACAACACCTATTTGTCAGGTTATGATGTTGTCCAAATCCCAGATAAGGTATGGTAAGAGAAGCCCCTCCCTTATCCCTCAGCGCAGGCTACAGAGCTCATAGCTCTGACCCATGCCTGTGAATTATTTGAAGGAAAAGATGTTAACATTTACACAGATTCCAAGTATGCATTTGGTGTACTGTATGGTTTTGGCAAAATTTGGCAGTGCAGGGGATTTGTTACAGCAGATGGGAAAGATATCTCTCATGCATCTTTAGTGAATGATCCTCTGGAAGCTATACACAAACCCCTTACTGTTTCTGTCATCAAATGTAAAGCCCACACATCTTCACATGACCCCCATAACTCTGGGTTATTCATTGGCTGACCATATAGCCAAAGAAGTTGCCTTTACAGGTGTCTGCCAGTCTTGTTTCAACTATGTTAGAGCCGCCCATGCTCCCGGAACAACAGTTGCTCAAAAAATTACAGTACACAGCCACTAAAGAGGATATTCAATATTGGAAATACAAAGGTTTAACACTGGACCAGAATGGTCTAATGTCCAAAGAGGGGATTATAGGGATACCTCAACACAGTGCGCCAGTGCTTATTGTACAGTTTCATGGCATAGGGCACAGAGGATGGCAGATGACTTTATAAGAGTTTTTATATACAGAATTTGTCACAACAGGTGCAAGATCAGTTAAGAAGGTGTGTTATTTGTTTAAGGAACAATAATGCAGGACAACAGTATGATCAACATGGCCATTTTCCTCCACCACAGGTTCCTTTTGAGGAGTTACAGATGGACTTTTCACTCATGCCTAACAACAAGAGAGGCAAGTATCTGCTGGTTATAGTGGATACATTTTCAAAATGGCCGGAGGTTTTTATCACTAACAAAGAGGATGCCTCCACTGTGGCCAAAATTTAGTGCAAGGAAATCATTCCAAGATGAGATGCCCTCTGGTGGTTGATTCAGACAAAGGCCCAGCTTTCACATCCAAAGTGACTTAACAGGTAGCCAAATTAATAGTTATTTAGTGGAAATTTCACATCTCTTATCACCCACAGAGATCAGGAATGGTAGAGAGGATGAACAGGACAAGTAAGGGTAAGTTGAGGAAAGTGGGAGACTAACCTGCCAGCAGTGTTGGCTGAAATCAGGATGACACCAAACAAAACAACTAAATTGTCACCTTTTTAAATTTTAATGGGCAAACCATTTCTTACCCCATGGACTGGGTGTTTAAATCTGGAGATTTAAAGCTGGAGATTTAAAGCTGATCCAATAAACATATGTGAGAAATCTTATAAGGCTTTTGAATGACATCTATGGTGATGTATCTCTTTCTTTTCCGCTTCCCTCACAGGAACAAACAAGTCCTTTCAAGCCTGGAGACCACATGGCTGTTAAAGCCCTGAATAAGCACAAGGTCCTGGACCCACCTTATTGAGAGCCCACAGTGATAACAGCCGTGACATGTACAGCAGTTCTGACCGATGTATGAATATTTTCAGTACTGTCCAGATTCATTTAAACACTGGGAAAATATGACTAGTATAAAAACGTTGAATGTCACCCAAGAGGATGTGTATGTTACAATATGACATGCGATTCTGAAGAGATTCCCTGGCATTGGTATCTAAGATTTACATAAGGCCCACATCAAACAACCCTATCTCTTCATGACAGGATTTTATGTAAGTCTAATAGAACATGTATTTCAGTACATAACCCAATGACCTGTAATCATGTTTTATCACAGCCCAGTCACATTAAGCATTTCAAAATACCTTTAGGATGGTTGTTTTCTTGTGGAAATATCACATATTCCAGGCAATGTTACTGCAGGGCCTTGTACTTTGAACCTGAGCATCCTTAAGCTACGGAGAAGGATATAAGATCAAGAAGGAACACCGAGATTGTATATCAGATATTACACAGTTTACACTAGCTTAGCTGTATCTACAGGTGAAACTCGAAAAATTAAAATATCATGCAAAAGTTCATTTATTTCAGTAATGCAACTTAAAAGGTGAAACTAATATATGAGATAGACTCATTACATGCAAAGCAAGATAGTTCAAGCCGTGATTTGTCATAATTGTGATGATTATGGCTTACAGTTCATGAAAACCCCAAATCCACAATCTCAGAAAATTAGAATATTGTGAAAAGGTGCAATATTCTAGGCTCAAAGTGTCCCACTCTAATCAGCTAATTAAGCCATAACACCTGCAAAGGGTTCCTGAGCCTTTAAATGATCTCTCAGTCTGGTTCAGTAGGAATCACAATCATGGGAAAGACTGCTGACCTGACAGTTGTGCAGAAAACCATCATTGACACCCTCCATAAGGAGGAAAAGCCTCAAAAGGTAATTGCAAAAGAAGTTGGATGTTCCCAAAGTGCTGTATCAAAGCACATTAATAGAAAGTTATGTGGAAGGGAAAAGTGTGGAAGAAAAAGGTGCACAAACAGCAGGGATGACCGCAGCCTGGAGAGGATTGTCAGGAAAAGGCCATTCAAAAGTGTTGGAGACTTTCACAAGGAGTGGACTGAGGCTGGAGTCAGTGCATCAAGAGCCACCACACACAGACGGATCCTGGACATGGGCTTCAAATGTCGTATTCCTCTTGTCAAGCCGCTCCTGAACAACAAACAACGTCAGAAGTGTCTTACCTGGACTAAAGGAAAACAGACCTGGTCTGTTGCTCAGTGGTCCAAAGTCCTCTTTTCTGATGAGAGCAACTTTTGCATCTCATTTGGAAACCAAGGACCCAGAGTATGGAGGAAGAATGGAGAGGCACACACTGCAAGATGCTTGAAGTCCAGTGTGAAGTTTCCACAGTCTGTGTTGATTTGGGGAGCCATGTCATCTGCTGGTGTTGGTCCACTGTACTTCATTACGTCCAGGGTCAACTCAGTCGTCTACCAGGAAATTTTGGAGCACTTCATGCTTCCTTCTGCAGACGAGCTTTATGGGGATGCTGACTTCATTTTCCAGCAGGACTTGGCACCTGCCCACACTGCCAAAAGCACCAACACCAGGTTCAATGACCATGGGATTACTGTGCTTGATTGGCCAGCAAACTCGCCTGACCTGAACCCCATAGACAATCTATGGGGCATTGCCAAGAGAAAGATGAGAGACATGAGACCGAACAATGCAGAAGAGCTGAAGGCCGCTATTGAAGCATCCTGGTCTTCCATAACACCTCAGCAGTGCCACTGGCTGATAGCTTCCATGCCACGCCGCATTGAGGCAGTAATTGCTGCAAAAGGGGCCCAAACCAAGTACTGAGTACATACACATGCTTATACTTTTCAGAGGTCCAATATTGTTCTATGTGCAATCCTTGTTTTATTGATTGCATGTAATATTCAAATTTTCTGAGATTGTGGATTTGGGGTTTTCATGAGCTGTAAGCCATAATCATCTCAATTATGACAAATCACGGCTTGACCTATCTTGCTTTGCATGTAATGAGTCTATCTCATATATTAGTTTCACCTTTTAAGTTGTATTACTGAAATAAATGAACTTTTGCAAGATATTCTAATTTTTTGAGTTTCACCTGTATTGTTTGTGTGTTAGCATTGGTATTATATAATGCAAGAACTGTTAATGCTCTAGCATGTAGTATGGCAAAAAGTCTTAATCATACTTCTATTGCTTTGCAGGAATTGTTGCTCGACCTCCAAGGAACCCGTAAATCTGTGCTTCAGAATTGAGTGATTATAAACTATTTACTGCTTAAAAATAATTATGGTTGTGACCATTTTGAAGGAATGTGCTGTTTTAATTTAAGTGATCATGCCACCTTTATACAATCACACAAAGGCTTTACAGGAGTAGGCCTCAGGAATTAAACAGGATCTTATCGGTAATTGGTGGGACTGATTATTTGGATGGATACCTGTCCTAGGAAGTTTGAGGCAAATAATTGTAAAGTGTATTCCCAATTTGGTGACAATGGCACGTTCAGTAAATCAATATTGATAAACAGTATGAAGTGTGAATATGTCAGTTGTCACTTTGTGACAAACGGGAGGATGTGAAAGGGTTAATAGTTAACTAACTTTTTCTTTGTGCTTATTAACTGGTTTATTTTACACACAAGATGTTCCTGCAGGATTTGAATGCTGTTATCCAGGCAATATATTTATTGTTTTGAGAAATTGCAGAAGTTACTACCCTGTTGAATTTTTGTTATGACACGACATAGAGTGGTTTACAGAAATCTTTTCTCTGTATTCCAATTGGTGCTTCATGAAAACCTCCTGAAATATTCAGTGTTATCATTTATTACTTAAAGCTTGATCAATAATAAAGAGGTCGAATTTTGCATCACACATCTAGTTGTCTGAATTGCATTATTCCCAAAGTACTTTGAACTTAGGTTTAAAAGCTTGCAGATACAAGAGACAACTATTGGATCTGCATTAAAAGTGTGGTTATCTATTGATTAGAGTACTACACAGCCAGCTCTACTGTCAGATTTCAGAGAGCTGCTCACATGTGAGTTAGATCAATCTGTTCCTGAAGTGTGTTCTGTTATACTCTCTCTCTCCCTTTTACATACTACTAATCTGATTTAAACTTCAAAAGCCGCTTTGATGCAAGTGAAGTCTTAGTAATGACATTCATACATTGGAGTTTAGAAGGCCACAGTAGACATGTTAAAGAATAGTTCATAGACATTACAAATATGAGGGGCATTCAAGTCAAACTGGGACTTTTAATTTTACAGGTATAAAAAGGGATGCCAGCATGGTGGTACCAAATGCAGTAGTAAGTGGCAAGTGTGTCCTATTTCTTATAGGTAGCACACATGTTGTGGGCCAGTCCAGATGCTATTAATTAAGATGGCAGACAACAGTGTTAGTGCATGCATAGAACATCATGTGGTGATACATGTGATGGAACATGGGCAAATCAAAACGACCATCAAAGTAGTGGGAACATGTGGACTCACCGCCACCAAAATAAATTTGAACAATTGCATCTGTAGGTAAAGTGATGGCAAGTGTTTTCTGGGACAAATGTGGTGTTATTCATGTGGATTTTCTACCCTGTGGTGCCACTATCAACAGTGAATATTACTGTTGTATTAAAAATTATGTGCATACACATCTGCAGAAAAAATATCCTGTTTGATCACTAAGGGCGTCCTGTTTCTCCAGGACAACCTACAAGCTCATACTGCTCACTGCACTACGTGCACATTACAGCAACTCTGCTGGGAGGTATTGCCACATCCCCCTCACAGCTCAGACCTCACTCCAAGTGATTTCCACCTCTTTTGGCCACCAAAAGAGTTCCTTGGAGGTCAGCATTTCAGCACTGAGGACAAAGTGAGGTAGGCTGCCCTAGGATGGTTCAGGTGTACTGACAAATCTCTTTATGCCAAAGCTTTCCAGGCATTAGTTAAATGCTGGGATAAGTGTATATGTGTAGCAGGGGAGTATGTTGAAAATAAATGCAGTTTCCACTCCTTGAAATTTGCTCTTTTACTATATAAACTCAAAAATCCCCATTTGACTTGAATATCCCTCGTAGGTTGCCAAAAGAGTTTCCATATCAACAGATTACTGACAAAAAGGAGAGGGCATAATAGTTACACCATAGGTATTGTTAGATGGAAGAATGAAGTCCAGATGTAAGTGGGGAATTAGGCTATGATTCATGTACTCTATGCAGTAGATTTACTAAAATTGCCACACTCAGAACCAATCAGCTTCTAACTTCAGCTTGTTCAATTAGGCTTTGGCATAAAACCTGGAAACTGATTGGTTTCTATGCAGAGTTGCACCAAATTTCCCACTCTCCAGTTTCTAGTAAATCTCCCCCTATGTGGTTCAAGACTTAATGTTCACATTGGACTAGAATACACTTATAGGTAATAATAGTCATCTTTCTTATTTTTCTTTGTCTCCTAATGTTTTTCATGGCCAGTTGAGTAAAACAACTGGTTTCTAAAAGTCTCTAACCACTAGCCTATATCTAGAGGATGTATGCTATCAGCGCATGATTAGTAAAGCTCTTTTCCCCAAGATGTAACATCAGTTCAGTCCATGCAGGTGTCCATTGTACATTATAGTGGACTTTTCATTTCTAGTCTCTGCTACAGGGACAAATGGAATTTGCCTTCATGACATGCACTTGTGTAGCTACAAGAAGACACAAAAACTGCAGATTGAAAACTATATTATGTACATGTGTTTTATGTAAGAGGGTAACTCCAACCAAAACTATTTTTTTTTTTTGGACAGATTGAAGAAGTAGTAGAATTGTTTTGCTATGTTCCCAACTTGAAGAATTTGGCCCATTTCCTTTATTATTAATGGAACAGGAAGTAAAGAGAAATCTCTCTATTGGGGAGAACCTGTCAGGTTTTTAGAGCTGGTTCCTCCATTATACAAGAGTGCCACTTGGTCCATAAGTGCACTTACTCTTTAAGGTCAGATCATTCTCTGCCCCCCTTTAAAGCTTTCAAGTCTACAATATTTACACTAACGTTTCTCATAAAGTTGTTTTTATTATGTGATGATGTAATCCTGTAATTGCGCTTATTATTTGATGCTAAGGTTATACACATTGTACACAAAATATAAGATCTCCATGATGTATGGAGACAGCTGACTTGTAAGGACCGTTTTTAATAAGAAGCGAAAAGCTAAGTTTGTTTTTCTGTCAAAACTTATTGCCAAGAATGAGAATTATCAGCAGGGAAGAGCCTGTTTGCCCCTAGAATACTGTTCTTATTCTCGGTGGCTGATTAATGGTTTTTAATGTCTAGCAGTGCTACACAGTAATACATATTGTTGCAATAAAATCCAAGCACTGCAGTGCCTTATTTATTATTCAAATGTTTTATTTTATCACTTTAGATGTGAGTAATAGTCATTGATATCATGCTTTCTCCTGGGAAATGTAAGAATACTGAGAGACAAATAGGCAGACATTCTGCTACAGACATAGGGATATATAGATAGATAGATAGATAGATAGATAGATAGATAGATAGATAGATAGATAGATAGATGTGTGGATGGATAGATTGGCCTTAGATTTCCATAGAAAAAGACATGGGCACCTAATATAAATTGATGATCTGTGCTGTCCATGGTGTTGAAATTATGTACCACATTAATCCAGAAATACATACTGCCCTATTTATACATCCTCACTTTCAGCACAAAAAAAAACCAAAACAAAACCCAAAGAGCTTATAAGTAGTGCAGAGTCATTAACACAATTCTTTTTTGCCCTTGTGGCCATCCATGCACTCATAACTTCTGGTGTAAAGCACAGATATAAACATAATTTTACAATGCCAATATTACCAATTTACATACAGCTGTTATAGGCTTCTTAGCTATCAACAGTGCAAGACATGGGGGGGGGGGGGGGTGGTTTTTAATAAACCTGGAGAAATCTGGTGCAGTTCTGCATGGAAACCAATCGGTTTCTTGGTTTCATTGCCAGCTGATGTTAGAAGTTGATTGTTTTCTATATTCAGAACTGCATCGGATTTTGCACCCTCCAAGTTTAGTAAATCTTCCCCATGGCTTTGTTCGCTCTATGGAGTATGTATGACTGATTCCAGATGTACCTTCTTAGTTTTATCTCTGTATAGAACATTTTCAATAAACAAAATAGAAAATGAAAAATGTGATTTTATATGTATATACTGAATCAGGAATGCAAATGCTTTGGAAAGCATTATGCCATGTCATGGCCTGCTTATATTAAAATAGGCAATTAATGTGCAGGTTGTTACAGTGAGGTTTTTCATGCTGTAGTAGATTATTGAAAGTCTGTATTAGGCTGTAATATCACATGCTTGTGTAAAATTTAAACATCTATTGTAGCTGAAACCTGCAGTATCTGGGCAAGGTAAGTGCAACAGAAATCTGTATTGGGAGGAATGCTGTAGATAGTATAAGCATTTTCCATTTCAAAATGCTTCCATTACCACCCACTTACCTGTCGCAACTTCTCCATTACATTCTCTCAAAATTCATGGATCTCAGTTAGTTGATTCCTTCCTTTTTTTCATTTAGTTTGCTAAAGCACTGTGTATCATACAAATTGCAATCTTTTTTCATTCTTTCACATTTTAGTGTTGATAATTTCCTTCACCATTTGCAGACAGCAATACTCCTTCACTCAATGTTATAGATTTGAGGAAGGAGGAAGATATTCTCTTGTTCTCACACACTTAGGGTCCATGCACACTGACTTAAAAAAAAAAAGCTGCTCCTAGAGGATTATAGCATTTTTCCTGTAGAAGCAGCTCAATGTTATCCTATGTGTCCATGCACACTAGGTTGTTTAGAGGCATATTTTAGGATAAGTTCACCTTTTGTAACATGTTACCCATTATTATTATTTTTTAACCCCAGTGTGCATTACCCTTATTGTCCTTGAGCAATAATGCTGCTTATCTATAGATACAGTACAATTAGTAAGCACTGCTACCCCAGGGCAGGCAGTGTATTACTGGCAACATCACCAGTTAAAAAATAAAGGAAAAAAGCCTGAAAGGACACATGCAGCCACCACAACTAAGGACTGATACGCTGCAACATAATACATTTTTATACTTGAACAATACACGGTGAAGGAAATTACCTCCAAAACTAAGGGTCTTTAAAGGCACTGTACTTAAATCACAATACACTAAAGGAAAGCAAAATATTTATTATATTATACCAGTCACTAGTGGTGTACCACAAGGGTCTGTATTAGGTCCTGTTTTATTTAATCTGTATGTAAGTGATATACCTAAAGGTTTGTTGTGTAAGGTATGTCTTTTTGCTGATAACACAAAGGTGTGCAATAGGGTTGATATCCCTGGAGGTGTCTGTAACATGGACATGATTTGGCATTGCTGAAAGATTGGTCAAAAAAGTGGAAATTGCAGTTCAATGTTTCTAAACCCAGGGAAAAAAATCCCTTGAGAGAATACAAAATTGGGGGTACAGTGTTGGCCAGCACTTCAGAGGAAAAGTATTTGGGGGTACTTATTTCAAATGATTGCAAAATGAGCAGTGTGACCAGGCAGTGGGGAAAGAGAATAGAATTCTAAGATGCATCACTAGAGGGGTCACCAGCAGGAGGAAGGACGTCCTGAGTCCTCCATACAGATCTTTAGTTAGACCTCATTCAGAATACTGTGTCCAGTTCTGGAGACCTGACGTACAAAATGATATTGATAAGATAGTGCAAGTCCAGAGACTGATTACAAAAATTGTAAAAGGTCTGAGGGATAAAACATATCAAGAGCAACTTTAGGAACATAACATGTACAGTCTGGAGGAAAGAAGGTAAAGGGGAGACATGACTGAAACCTTTAGATACATCAAGGGGGTGAATAAGATTCAGGAGGGCAGTATTTTCAACATGAAACCAAAATCAAGCACACGGGGACATGACCTTAAACTAACTGGAGGAAAATTCTAAACTAATCTCAGAAAGTATTATTTTACTGAAAGAGTAGTTGACACTTGGAATAAAGTTCCAGCAGAGGTAGTGAGCCAGTCAACAGTAAATAACTTCAAACATGTTTGGGACAAGAATAGATCTATACTCTATAGTCTATGTTTCTATATTCCATTAAAAAGTGGTGAACCAGTACCAGTCACCAAATTTAAACATTTGAACATGTAATTACATATCAGTTGCATAAAATCACATATAGGTGCATTAACATTACTATGTCCTGCTGGAAGGTACCGACGCATTTTGCAGTTCACATCTGCTTCATCAGGGTTGTCACAGGACCATCTAAAATATTTAGAATATAATTTTGACAGATTAAGCAGATGTGAACTGCAAAATGCGTCGGTACCTTCCAGCAGGACATAGTAATGTTAATGCACCTATATGTGATTTTATGCAACTGTTATGTAATTACATGTTCAAATGTTTAAATTTGGTGGCTATGTATAGGTTCACCACTTTTTAGTGGAATATAAAAAATATTTTGCTTTTATTTAGTGTATTGTGATTTAAGTAAAGTACCTTTAAAGTCTGTTAGTTTTGGAGGTAATTTCCTTCACTGTGTATTGTTTTGGTTCATTGGATGTGGCACCATGTGCCTATTCCCTGAAGTGTGGCAAGTTTAAATGTTGGATACATTTTTATACTTGGTTTTAGATACTTTAATGGTGCTTTATAATCACAGCATAAACTTGAATTTTATAACATCAGCATTGTAATAACAATACAAACAATAGTTATATTTGACAATCCAATAT
This sequence comes from Staurois parvus, assembly GCF_062004578.1. Classification (NCBI taxonomy): domain Eukaryota; kingdom Metazoa; phylum Chordata; class Amphibia; order Anura; family Ranidae; genus Staurois; species Staurois parvus. The sequence goes on from NW_028318515.1 coordinate 7,537,142, forward strand.
AAACTTACTTGAAAAATATCCATTCATGTTATGAGTTCTGCCTGTCTTCTGGCCATCTCTTTCCAAAGCAGTTTCTCCTCTGCTGTTTACTTTCCATTTGTAAGGACTACATATCCCATGGTACCTTGCTTCCTGCAAGCAGCGATTCCTGTACTGACTCTGCCTCCTGAAACTCCTCCTCTCAGCACCTCTGTAGTTCAGAAGGCAGGCTCTGTGAATTGGGTGACACAGCAGTGCCTACTCACAGGACATAGTGAATACATGGCACAAAATTCTTTAAAAAGTATGTCTTCAGACTGCAGGATCATTCAGATTAATATGAATAGACTAAAATAACATATTTAATGTGTAAATGAATATATGATTGCACATTTTGACCATAAATACGATTTAAGGCCCGACTCACATCTTTGCAATGTAATGCATGTGTTGTAAAGTAAAGCAACAGATGTGTCACAAGAAGCAATGATATATAGTGAGGCTGTTCAAATCTATGTGGTGCAGTGCTGTGCAGTTTGAAAAATGAGGTCAGTTTTTTGGGCATCATCATGTGCTGTGATACCCAACAGAATATTGAAAATGCATGTAAATGCACTACAACAACCATTAAAAATGTGCTAAAAAATCAGACACACCAAAACCAGACACATATAGATATGAACCTGGCCTTACTGCTTATTCATAATATCCTTGGTGAAATTCTAAAAGTCAATGCCTAAATTGTAAAAATGATCTCCAATGGAAACAAGTGGAACAATAAACTTAATGTCCCTTTCACACTGCAGCACATGTATTTTTACATTGCAGCACTTATAAAATGCATAGCACGTTTTAAATGCTTTACATGCAGCATCTAAAGCTGTGAATAGCTGGTTGTTCATCTGGGCCAGCTTCTTAATAACCAGCTATTCATTGGTTGTTAAACATGCCGGCGGGTGGTTGTTAAGGACCCAGAACCAGTTGGCATGCTTAACAACCAGTGATAATGCCTCTCCCGTGGTCAGCATGTTCCAGCTCAGGAACAATGCTACCACTGGAGGGGGGAGGAGGTGGAGAGACAGCGGGCAGTACATCGGGGAGAATCTGATGGAAGGAGGTGGGGGAAGGCTGGAGAGAAGCTGAAGAGAAGCAGGGGAAGACTGGACTGAGCTACTAGAAAGCACCAAGGGGAAAGGAGGCTGTGCGGGGGGCACTGTTTACGCTGCTCCTTAACAACCAGCATAACCGCACCTAAAAACATACATACCCTGGGTGCATTTTTTTGTAAATTCTTTATTTGCTGGTCAAGGAATTCGGCAGTACAATAAAGGTCAGAAAACAATCATATCTGCACTGCAAGCATTTACATAGTAGTAGTAAAGTGACATAGTGAGGTATACATCTGCAGTGTGAAATATACATACGTAAGGAGAATATGCGTCTTATCACAGAGTATAAGCAATATAATATGTTAGCAAATTAGTAACTGTTATTAGTTGAATTCCATGGAGTTTTTTACAATCTTGACAAGAGAAAGATTGTTCGTAGTAGGTAGACAGTGGTGTGTAACACACGAAAAGTCATAATGAAGAAGAAAATAAGAAAAATTTAGGTCTGGGTGCATTTTTGGTGCATTTGTGTTGCGGTTCTTATTGACTTCAATGGAAAGTGCCTCTTTGGTGTGCTTTTAAAAGGCATGAAGGACTTTTCAAACCACATCGCAAATGCAACGCAGCAATGTGAAGTCTCAGAGTTTAAAGGCAAATCATTTTTGATGTGCTTTTGTCCCCCTGAAGAGGTGTGTTCCAGCATCGCAAAAGTGCATCAGTGAGAACGGGCTCTAAAGTGATAAAGAAAGGTGCAAATAACAAGGTGCCAGGGGATAAGTAGATATCCACAGTATGGGCAGCTCCAACAACTCATCTGACCAGCAATGAGACATGAGCACAAAACAACAAAAAAAGGAGCGCTCCCAACCCTGTGGAAGTCAATAGAGTCAGCCCAGGAATAGTTAAAATTGAAAATTTACTTTAATGTTGAGTTAAAACATTAAATGTTGGGTTAAAAAGCATGACATGTAGGAGTGCCCAGATTGATACATCACCAAGCCAGTGGAGAGGAGAAACACATATTCCCAGAAGCTGAAGGATGACACCTCAGCTCCTGGACCCAACAGTAGGTTGCTGAGACCAGGAACCTCAGGACAGTGGGAAGGGTATGTAGATGGCAGCCGCTGGGATCACTGAGATGGCACGTTATGTTATACACCTGGTGAGAGACCGCCTGAACAAGGGCTAGTGAGGGCAAACTGGAAGCCTAGGGGAGTGCTCAAACCATGTCAAACCAAATGAGAGAAGCCGGTCATCATGATAACATGTTTCAGGTACTTGCCCCTTCCACAGATCTGATTCTTACTGCCCTGAGGCTCCTGGGTTGAGCAACCTACTGTTGGGTCCAAGACTATGTGTCATCCTCAGCTTCTGGGAATATGTGTTTCTCCTCTCCACTAGCTTGGTGATGTATTAATCTGGGCACTCCTACATGTCATGCTTTTTAACCCAACATTAAAGTGAATTTCGATTTTAACTATTCATGGGCTTGTGACGCTATTGACTTCCACAGGGTTGGGAGCGCTCCTTTATTTGTTGTTTTATGCCCTAAAGTGATTGTAAACCCTCACCTTGTAAAACAACCCACTTAGTTTAAAATATAAATGAAAGGCAAAACATCTGTGTACAGATATCATAAAAACATTACAAATTATTTTTTCCCTCTTTTAAAACTGATCACATTCATTCTGTTCTCAACTGCATACGAGCTAGGGGAGGAGAAACAGCAGGACACTGATCTTCCAAATGAAAAGCTGTGCAGGCGAGGGGCTTGTCAGGACAAGCCTGATCATTGGAGGAGAGCAGACTGAGTTCCCGGAACAGCTATAGGACTGACCATGCTGTGCTCTCCTGCTTAGTGTGATCAGATTTTAATAGGAAAGCAGAGGGACTGGCAGGAACACCAAGGATTTCACACATAGGAAGCAATACAAAGAGAACAGGATACGTTTTCATACAATTATATGGTACAGCAAACACATATCAGGACTATGAAATATTGGGTTTACATATTCTTTAAAGTTGTATTAAACCCCAAAGCTAATATTTATTATTTTGCAGCTTGCCAATTCCATTTACCACCAACAGGAGAGCTTACAATGATCAGCTTTTATGTATTTATGTAAAACCTTTATCCCAAAAAAAACAAAATTGTTGTTGTAATTGCTTATCCACTTTAGCTCCAGAAGGTTTTTCATAACCGGGCCATTTTTTGCTATTTAGCACTGTGCTACTTTCACTGATAATTGCGCAGTCATGCAATGCAATACCCAAACAAAATTTATATAACTTTTTCACAGTTAGGCTTTCTTTTGATGGTAGGACAGGAGAGGACAGTCATCCCTGCGGATAGAGGGGAACTGGAACTTGGGACAGGCTCAGAGGACTGAGCACAGCATGTCCTCTTGCTGCTGCCTCAATACCCCACCACCAAAGCAACCCTTGCTGGCCACACCAACACTTGTTTGCAGAGGCTGAGGTGTCAGTGTGGCCGGCAGGGGTCTCTCCAGTGGAGGGGTATTGAGGTGGCAGCACTGCTGTGTTCATGAGGACATGCTGTGCTCAGTCTTAATTTGTTTATTTATTTGCAAAGAAATATTCCTTGTATCATTGCTTTTTCTATTGAGTCATTAAAGCACAATATGTGATGTATCTTTTGATATAAAGTATGGTTTCTTAGTTGCTATTTGCATGATATAAGCTGCAACATATTACATTTTTGGTTTGGGGTTTAATACCCCTTAAAATGGCTATAAATATGCAAAGGCATAGAAATTGAGGTGGACAAACAACTAAGTGGTTTACAAAAAGATAGCTGTTAGACACAGCACAGTTCATTTGAAACTCACAACATGAGCTAAGGGTTTAAAGAATATTAAACTCTTCTGAAATAAATACTGTTTTGGTTGCATAATTAAAAAACAGTTTTTATCTGCTTTGTCCATATGAGAAAATGCCTACCCACATGTTCATTCCACTCCAGCCCACATGCTTGAAAATAGCAGACAGCAAAGTTTCATTTTTCAATGGAAACCCCATTTACTTCCAGCTCACTCCATTTTGATTTAGCAGTTAATTTATGTAGATATTTATTTCTAGAATGGGCCAAGTTAATGACACCATGTATCATCTTCTATGGATGTCATAATGTCATATAAATATCATTATCTAAGCAAATCAACTCCTTGTGCAGCAAATAAGCAGTTATTTCATTCTCCGCAGACAGAACAGTTCAGCCTTGCTTTCTGGCTGTGCTGATTGACTGCATCAATGTTTCCTCTCATACATCTGGCATTTTGTTATAGTGGATACAGAATAAACAACAAATTGAAGGGATATGTGTCAATAATAATATGTGTTGAGAATTTAAGAAGATACAATCGTAATGTATGGTAGGTGATTTTTTTTTTTTTGGGGGGGGGGTGCAAAATATAAAATTCTACCTTGTTTTGACAAGTAAATGATCATTGAAAAAAATAACAATAGGCAGACCTTTTACAGAGATCAGTATAAAATGATTTCCTTCTTCCAACTTTACTCTGTTACTTCACAAAAATTAAAAATGTAGAAAAGTACCAGAGTACTTTATAATAGGTGATTGGGATCTAGAAGATGTATAGACATTGTAGGGACCACTTTAAAATTGAACTTCGGGCAAGCAGCTAAAAGAGCAGTTGAAATATTTCAGAATGCTGATATCAATAAAAATGTGGGTGCTTACATTAGTTGCATGTGCTATGTGATTATTGATGTAATAAAATCAATCAACTAAATGTATTGGTCTTTTTTTGGACTAAATTTAAATTACAAGCTATGATGGGGACAAGGATCACACTGGTGGGACCACACTAGTAAAATACTTATGTGTAAAGAAAAAAGACAAAAAGAAAAACTGGTCACCTACCCAGGTCTATAACTGGCTTTTTAAACAGTGAACATGGAAGGCATCACAAAGTAAAAAATAGAACTATCCAGTTCAACTTGCCAGCCTACCCCAGTCTAATAATGGCTATTGTTGGCAAAGAACATGGATAAGTATAACTCATCAAAAGAGGGGGATAAGAAAGCCAGTTCAAACTGCCAGCCAGTTAGCCAACTATCAAAAACCAAATTAACCTATCTAAGAACATGCGTTTAAAAACAGGGGTTTAGTTAGCACACATTTGCAAATACATACGTAAGCCACAGAGCCACATCACGGCACCCTGAGTATCTGTGGTCCTAACTCTATAAATCTTGAGAGTCCTGACAATGGAGGCACATGCATTTAAATGGATAGAAACAAGGGCAGGTGAACCTGAGGGAGCCCACCCCTCATTAAGGTCATGGGAGCGCACCTGACACCCAGCATGTAGCACAATGGCAGCCAGGGTGTCCAATGCACCCACTGAACCTCTAAAATTAACATGCAAAGAAAAAACTTGTCACCTACCCAGGTCTATAACTGGCTTTTTAAACAGTGAAAACGGAAGGCGTCACAAAGTAAAAAATAGGACTATCCAGTTCAACTTGCCAGCCTACCCCAGTCTAATAATGGCTATTGTCGGCAAGGAACATGGATAAGTATAACTTATCAAAAGAGGGGGATAAGAAAGCCAGTTCAAACTGCCAGCCAGTTAGCCAACTATCAAAAACCAAATTAACCTATCTAAGAACATGCGTTTAAAATCAGGGCTTTAGTTAGCACACATTTGCAAATACATACGTAAGCCACAGAGCCACATCACGGCACCCTGAGTATCTGTGGTCCTAACTCTATAAATCTTGAGAGTCCTCACAATGGAGGCATATGCATTTAAATGGATATAAACAAAATTCTTATGTGTGCCTTATGTTCTCCACTTGTCACAAGATGTCACTGAATTCAGGGGTACTAATAGTAGGGTAATGCCACGTAAACACATTGAGACATATCAGATGAAAAAAATCGCTTTCGGAGGGATTTTATGATAATCTGATTGTTAATACACATCTTTTGACAGACAATCACGACAGTTCATGTGTCAATATCCAAAAGGACAAGCACAAAAATGTTACTTGTACGATAACAGAGCAAATGATTTTTGTTTAATCAGTACAGCATTCGTCCAAAAAAAATCGAGAGACCAAAACCATGCATGCTCAAAAACGAAAGAATGCATTGCAATACAATGCATTACATCACTTCCGCAGTTGTATTCTGTCGCATGAGAATTTTCATAACTTAACCCCTTGATGCCTACGTAACTCACATAACTATGCGGCCTCACAGAACTGGGCTATTTTCCGTGGGGCCGCATATTTGCGTACCTGTCTTTGTGCTGGGAGCGAGCCGCACAAAGACTGGGGTGTCATCGAGAGCCCCGGGTCCCATTCTAACATTCGGGACCCGGGACTCCTGATTCCAGTTCACATGATCGCTGTGATAGCCTCTGGTTTTTTCTCTCTGAATGGAGGAGAGAAATACATTGTATCTCTCTCTCTCTTTGCAAAGAAAAAAAAACAACTGTTTGTGGAAAAAAGAAAGAAAGAAATATAAAAAAAATAAAGAAAAAATACCTAGATCAAAGTCTGGTCTAGTTCAGTGACAGGGTTAGTGTTTGGGTCAAAGGTCAATGCCACAGGTCAGGTTAAAAGGTCAGGATTTTTTTTTTTATATTGGTATCCGTGCCAGTTAGTGTCAGTGTGTTTTAGGTAAAAAAAAAACAGACCACAAAATGCGCACTATTGTTTCTGGGCTGTAGTACAGGTACAAACAACAAATAACATACACATATATGATATCGCTGCAATCATCAAGAGCTGGAAAATGTATTTTGGGTTGTTCTTTGGTGGTAGGTTATGATAGTAACAAGAAACACACAGCTAAATTAACAATTGATTTTTTAAAAACATTTTGGGCCAGTTTTCCATTGATAATAAAAAAAAATTAGGAGATATCCATTACCATTTACCACCAAATCAAAGCCCAATTTGTCCTGAAAAAAAAAAAGGTATAATTCACCTGGATGTACAGAGTACTTGTGATGATATGTACGGTTTTACTAACACATGTCAAAGTTGTAAAATTTTACTTAGTCTTTAAGATTTGTTTTACCCTTAGGCGTGAAGGGTTAAGTAAACTCTTAATTTTTGATATGACACTAGCAGGCAAAAAAAAACTAAACTGTCAAACCATCAAATGTCTGGTGCCATAACTGATCTCATGTGCAGCACCATGGCAGTCGCAGATCAAACAGAGGTGAGGCTAAGATGGCAGCTTCCTTGGCGAAAAAGGATAGGAAGATTTAGTTCTGCATTAATTGAACCCTGAAGGGGAAGGACTTGTGAATGTGGGTGTTTGACAGTAAAGGCAGAACACAAATCAGTAGAGATAATCATATACCCTTTTATTTAGTCATATATCCATATGTCTTATATAAAGCTGGATTAAATATAAAGCTTAAGTCCTTATTTTCTGATATACACAGTGGCGCACATATCAGCAGTGCAGCCCATGCATCCCATGCAGGCATAAAGGGACCTCTAAGGTCCTGGACTCTATTACAGGTAGGGGCTTTCCCTGCATCTAATGGGCCCCAGAGCCTTAGTGGCCAAATGAAACTAGGTTACCATTTGTGGTTCTGTAGGTGGTTTGGAACTGTAATTTCATAATTATGGCACAGATGGTGTGGAAAACAGTATGTGGGTATTTCAGGTAAATAACCACTGACCACCAATAACAGAGGGCCTTTTACCAACCGACAACATTAAATTGAAATGTTTCACCCAACAACATAAATTAATTTACCCTGACAACCATATAATAAGGGAAATTTACACAGAGGCATTTACACTAATCACAAAGTAAAAGGGGAATTTACACTGACCATCTATAAAGCAGAGTAGCAAATGCTGACCACCAATGTAACAGGCCAATTCACATTCACTAACAATATAACACATTTATTTACACTGACCACCAATGTAACAAGGGTAGTTACAATAACCATCCATGTAATGACTAGACTTACATGGTTCATTATATTGCAGAGACTGGTGTACATTTGCTGCTTAATATAATTTGCTATTATAGAGTGATATGTTTTTGTGACCATAATTTGCTGTAATGGCATGATAAAGCTGTTGCAGTACAATGTGGTATGGTGATATAACAGTGACATAACCTAATTCACTAAAGTAGACAAGTTATTTTAACTCTATGAATTATATCCATAAAATGTTCAGTTTACAAATAAAGTTGGGCAGTTGATTTGCCATGGATTCTAGAAATACTGTTTGAAATTCTGTGACTTCTAAATTGGCAACAAATCCTATTGAAGTCTATAGGTGGCACATCAATTTTTAAATTCAAATATGAGGCAGACTACTCACACAAAAAGGTGTGGAAAGCTGGGCACTGTACAAATACAAAAAACAATATCATGTATCTTAGCAGGCAACCTTGCAAATACAGAAATCTTTCAAAAACAATACTGTTTTGCAACACCGTATACAGCTTTAAAGTGGTTCTGAAGGCAGAAGTTTTTTTTTACCTTCATGCATTGTATGCATGAAGGTAAAAAAACCTTCTGGGTGCAGCTCCCCCCCAGTCCCCCTTATACTTACCTGGGCCCCATCTCAATCTAGCGATGTGTACGGCAGCTTCAGCTGTCCCAGGACTCTCTCTTCTCATTGGCTCATACAGTAGTGGAAGCCATTGCCTCCTGCTGCTACTGTCAATCACAGCCAGTGAGCCAATGAGGAGAGAACAGGGGGCGGGTGCAAACCAAGCTGTGTTTGTGAATTGACAATGTCCATGCTCAGGAGGGAGCCTGCTCAAGTACCCCTATAGCAAGAGGCTTGCTATTAGGGGCACTCGGCAGGGGGAGGGGCCAGGAGCTCCGGTGGGGAACGTGAGAAGAGGAGGATCAGGGATGCTCTGTGCAAAACCATTGCACAGAGCAGATGAGTATAACATCTTTATTATTTAAAAAAATTAACCTTTAGAATTACTTTAAAGAGATTCATTAAAGCTGTATGTGCTGTTACATAACAGTATGATTTTCATGGACAGTCTGAGCAACAGCATACACTGGCAACACATATTTAGATGTGGAATTGATCTTTCTTTTACAATTGGCCTGATTTACATCAGCAGTAGCCCAATCCTATTCATTTCAGATGTAAAAAAGGCCTTTTTTCTCAGGTGGTTTTACTGTAGCAGCCACTCATGCTTTTTCATCAAGTAGTTGGTCATCTGGTTCGGCCACATCTTGAGTATGCTGTCCAGTTCTGGTCACCAATCCTCAGGAAGAATGTGCTTGAACTAGAGATAGTCTAGAGAAGGACAATAAAGCTAATAAGGGGCCTGCAGGAGGAGTTATCAGGAAGGACTACAAACATTAAACTTATTTTCCCTGGAGAAGAGATAATTAAGAGGGGATATGATCACAACAATATACAAATCTTTAAATGGTGACTCTAGCATTTGGAGGAATCTATTTATCCCAATGTCTCCTACAAAAAAAACAGGGTCACACAATGAAGTTGGATGAGAATTGGTTTAATCTTACAATATGTAAGGGGTTCTTTAGTGTTAGAGCGGTAAGGATGTGAAACACACATCAAGGGTTTTTTTAATTAATCTACACTCCCAATTGGCACCACCAACTGTGGAAGGGAGATTATTGCACTAAGTACTGGTTGTACCAAATGTCAGAATAACAGCTATGCACTTATAGAAAAAATATCAGCATAATTCAAGAAAGGTTCAAAGGAGACCTGTAATGTGAAAAACACTGATGACCTTGCTGTCTGAAGATTTTAGTTGGCTGGCTGATATTCGTACATGCTTGGCTGATATTCAGATTCAATAGCTTTAATACTTGTCACTGAACCAGGACTGTGACGTTCCTGATATGCTTACTTGTTCCTGGTCAGTCTCCTATAAGAATGAAGCCAGGGGGTCAGCATTACCCTCTAGTTATAGTTATTGTAAGTAACGGTTATTGGTTAGAGGGTCAACATAACCACGCTACTAGTATTTTCAGAGTGAAGTCTTCAATGGCAACCCTTGTATAACAGAATAGATAGATAAAATATTTATGATGTATATCAGTAAAAATATTTGTACCATTTCAATTCATTATTAATACTGTGAATTTTGTTTTCTTATTTATTTACTCATATGTAATTGTTCTTATTTAATATGCGTATATATGTCTTCCTTGCATCGTACAATTTTATAAGCTTTAAATAATAGAATGCATAAAAAAACATGTTTGTACCAAATATCTGGAGTAAATATAGTTTACTGTACATTTGCTTATTTTGACTTTCTTTCCATGTACAGCCTATCTTCGTATTGCCCTCTCCCAGTAAGTTAACTATCCTGTCGCATAATAGGTTTATGTACTGTGTGACTGCTCTTCATTTGGGTATGTTCCTTAGCTGTTTATTGTGAAGTACCGAATGGAATATGGGAATGAGATTTTGGCATACAGTTTTCTTTTCTTACAATGAACAAGCAATTTCTATGCTATAATACACAGACAAGTGATCATCTGCTGCTCTTTTAGCTCCTGGCCAAAATCTAGCACTTGTTCAGTGAGATGTAGCATGATCAAGGCCTTTAAGTATAGATAGGTTTAATGACCTACTATGACATGCACCGCACCTGCTCTACAAGTGAACATAATGTCCCAAAGGCAGACACCTGCTGCTTGTATTCAAACCCAATTGTAACTAACAATTCAATCCTAAGCATTTGGCACAAGGGACTCAGTGTTGTTGGATGCACATAGTTTATTTAATTTTCTAACTTGAAATCTATTTTCCACTGCAGGACTTCAAGAAAAAAAATAGGTAGTCCACCCGGACCCTCTGCTCTTTTTCCATATTGATCAGCTGAGCTTTTGGTGAGAACTGAGAATGAAATGAAATTCCCCAGTGTACGGAGACAGGTCTGATTAAATCGTGCTCATTGTAGTCACATCAGTAGTGAAATTGATGCACACTAAATAGCTCTGCTGTGATATGTGAATATAAAGCAATGATCTGTGAAGGACAAGAGGAGTCTGCTTAGGTCTTGAAAGGTTGTTACCCTATTGATCTGAAGCAGCAATTGATTTAGGTTCATTGGATAATTACCTGTGCTTGAGCCTTTCTCATTCCTGATTAGCTTTATTACAGCACTTAACATTTTTGCTGAGTGATAGCAAGTTTGAAGCCCAGCTGCATGTGTGATTTTAGTCGCTTGTTAGCAAGAGGTTTAACCCTCAGTTGACAAGTGCCTCAGTTGGAAATATGCTGACAAGGAGTCAGGGGTGGACTGACAACTCATGGGGCCCCCGAGCAATAAAAGATCATGGGGCCCCTGTGTCCACACTCAAACCACACCCAAAAAAGGCTATGAAAAAGCCTATAAAATGTGCCAGGGGCATCTCATGGGGCCCCCTACTGACCCCGGGCTCTCGGGCAGTGCCCGAGTGCCCCAATGGTCAGTCCGCCCCTCCAAGGAGTTAAATGTCTTACTACGAAATGATTAGGTTTTTCACAAATAGACCCAGATCAACTTTAAGTCCTCGTGCACACTGGACATTTTTACAGTGGCTGTTTTTGGCTTTTGACTTTTTTTCTACAGCCAGTAAACCCCCCAGCATGTTATCCTATGTGTCCATGCACACATAGACTGTAATCAACGTTTTTTGGCTGGAAAAAAACCCCAATAGTGGGTCTCTAGAGGAGTTTTTTTTAGCTGTAAAAACGCTCTAACGCTGAAAAACACGGCAAAATGCAGTAAAGTGCTGCAAACCGGCGTTTTTGGACTTTTTTTACCCCCCAAAATTTTTTATTTTTGGTAAAAAAAAAAACGCTAAGAAATTCTAAAAACTGCAAACATGGAAAAGTGGGAAAATGCCGCTGAACGCTAATGTAAAAACGCTAAAAAAAGCTGAAAAACTCATGTTTTTAACGTGACTTTACACAGCTAACGTTAGCAGCGTTATCAAAACGTCCAGTGTACATAAGGACTAAGTTCTCATGCACACTGGACGTTTTTACAGCTGCTGTTTTTAGTTTTTACCATTTTTTTCTACAGCTAGTAAACCCCCCAGCATGTTATCCTATGTGTCCATGCACACAAAGACTGTAATCAACATTTTTTGGCTGGAAAAAAAAACCCACTAGTGGGTTTCTAGAGGAGTTTTGTAGCTGTAAAAATGCTCTAACGCTGGAAAACGCGTCAATACGCGGTAAAACGCCGCAAACCAGGGTTTTTGGACTTTTTTTACCCCCCCAAAATTTTTTGTGGTAAAAAAATGCTAAGAAAAACGCCACTAAACTCGGCAAAACGCTGCTAAACGCTAATGCAAAAACGCTAAAAAAAGCTGAAAAACTCACGTTTTTAACGCAACTTTACACAGCTAATGTTATCAGTGTTATCAAAACGTCCAGTGTGCTGGAGGACTAAGTCCTCCTGCACACTTGACATTTTTACAGCTGCTGTTTTTGGCTTTTGATGTTTTTTGATGTTTTTTTCTACAGCCGGTAAACCCCCCAGCATGTTATCCTCTGTGTCCATGCACACATTCAACATTTTCTGGCTGGGATGTTTTTTGGCTGGGAAAAACCCCCCAGAACTAGTGGGTTTCTAGAGGCATTTTTTAGCTGAAAAACTGTGAAAAATGCGGTAAAATGCTGCAAACCGGCACTTTTGGTTGTTTTTTGACCAAAAAAAGCTAAAAAATGCTAAAAACACAAATGCGGCAAAATGCTAATTCAAAACCGCTAAAAAAAGCTGAAAGTGACTTTACACAGCTAACGTTACCAGCGTTATCAAAACGTCCAGTGTGCATGAGGACTGAATCATTGTTGACTCTGAATCTCTAGGTCTACCTCATTCAGCCTCCTCTCCATTCCAAGCTGATGGTACTGTGCTGCACCCTTAGAAAATAAGTCCAAGGTACTGATACTATTACAAAAGATATAAATTAGTAATTTTACTCATATGCTTTTAGCAAAATGCTGTTCCTCTGTGCATGTTAGAGTTATAGATGTGAGCATGTTTAGGTCAAGCACTGCATATGGGATCTCAACACCTTTTTCAGGAGAAAATGATCACTTTCACTGTGGCGCTAACCTGTCCATGGATATAATTTTCATCTGAATGAAATCGAAAGGTGTTGCAAAGTACACATGGATTTAACATCTGATATTTATTTTGTGATTTCACTGATAGAGTTGAGATATGTGTAGAGCATTTCTATAGTTAACATTAAGAAATTTTAGTTTGCTAGCTAAAAATAAAAACAATTGAATGCTGTCCATGGAGATTTGTTTATCTGCACTAATATCCAAAATTTCAGGTGTAACCTATTCTTCAAGGTCCAAGCAGTACTAACACACAATGTTTTAGCATAATGAAAAGACAATCTCTAAGGGGAAAAAAAGTGCACAATCATACACAGCAAAGGTAATTAAATTTGGATAGATAAGGTAGAGAGATGGATATGGGCTAGGAGGGGAGATGATCATCTGTTTACATCTGTTAATGTCCACATCCGTTAACCACATCCCCACCACCCTATAGCAGATATACTGCTACAGGGTGGCAGGGGTGCGCAAAATCACATATATACACGTGATTTTGCATTTCCGGGTAGGGGGTGTGCGCGCTCTACCCGTGCCATTCGTGGCTGTGGCTGTCAGACACCAGGTCCCGGCCAGTGATTACCCGCCGGTGCCCGGAAATTACCGAGGATCTCCAACGGGAAGGAGGGCTACTTTGTTTACTAACAGTCCTCCTCCCTGTCTGCTCAGCCACACTGCTCTGGATGGCTGTGCACAGCACAGCCATCCAGAGCAGTGTGCTTATGGTAAAGCCCCAACACACTGCCCACCAGTAAAACACTCCCAGCACACAGTTAACCCTTTGGTAGGGCCTCATTTTAACCCCTTCCTGCCCAGTGCCATTAGTACAGTGTCAGTGCTTTTTTTTTTAGCACTGATCACTGTATTGGTGTCACTGGGGATGTAAGTGACACCAAGTCAGTTCCCCTCAGTGTCAGAATGCTTGCAGCAGTCGCACTATAAGTCGCTGTTCACGCCATTATTAGTAAAACAAATTCCAGTATATATATATATATATATATATCGCCATTTGTAAACGCTATAACTTTCATGTAAACCAATTAATTTACACGTTTTGGGATTTTTTTTAGCAAAGACATGTTGCAGAATACATTTTGGCCCAAATTTATGATGAAATTTGATTTTTTACATTTTTTTACTGGACATGTTTAATAGCAAAAAGTCAAAAATATTGTTTTTTTCTCAAAAATGTCTTTTTCTTTTTTATAGTGCAAAAAATAAAAAATGTACAGGCGATCAAATAACACCAAAAGAAAGCTCAATTCATGGAGAAAAAAGGATGTAAATTTAATTTGGGTGCAACATTGCATGACCACGCAATTATCACAACGCAGAACTGTAACGCAAAAAATGGCCTGGTCAGGAAGAGGGGTAAATCCTCAGGAGGGCAAGTGGTTAACATCCGCTTTTTTAAATGGAAGAATTATCATTCTTAGTTCAAACATTTTCCTTTCCTGAGTAATTTTGAAGTTCCCTTTAAGACCTAAAACATTCTTGTCCTCCATAGTGTGGTCTGGTTTTAAGAAATGATCTCCTACAGGTGTGTAGAAATCACCTTCCTTATACTCTTTAACCTCCCTGGCGATATTCCCGAGTGTAGCTCGGGGTAAAATGTCAGTACCAAAAGTGGTAACCCCGAGCTACACTCGGGCTTACCATGCGGCGCTGCATAGGGATTCCCTGCAGAGCTTACCTTGTCCTTCGCTCCCGCAATGTGTCCCCTGCAGCATCCCCGGCCATCTCCTCCGGCCGATGCCGGCATCTGGCTTCTGTGTTCCGGTCCCCGTGACGTCGGGACGTACGGGCGCCGGCGGCGGGAAATTTGAAAATTTTAAAAAATTTCATTTTTTTCCAAACAAATTTTACATAGTAAAACATTGCTGTTTCAACCCATTTCACATACATTTTGTCCCGAGTGCTTTGTCCTGTGCCCTGCCTGCATTTTGTCTGTTCTTTCTGCCTGGAAACTGAGAAAAGTCCATGGCGTCCAAAAAGTGTCCCTTTAGGTCAAAAGCGGGTTTAGACCGGCTAGAGAACAGCGATAGTAAATCAGAACCACTTGCAGAATTAAGTGATAATGATTCGTGGGGAAATTCGTCATCAGACACTGAAAACGATTTTGCGACTTTGCTCAGCAATGTGTGAACTTGGCGCTCTATTTCAAATGTCAGTGTTTTTGGTTTGATTATATTATTGAATTAAATGTATTACTATTATATTATTATTTTTTATGATTATTTATTAAATTATAATTTATGATTTCGTGTTTCAAATTTTATCATACCCGGGATGTTTAATAGACTCTTGTTCAGACAGATTTCAGTGAGTTATTCCTAAAAATTACAGCCTACAATAAAAAAACTACATATTTCCATGCAAAATAATGGTCCGCTTTCAGCACCAAAAATCTGAAATAATCATACCGCTAGGGAGGTCAAAGTGGTTGTAAACCTCTAACATTAAATATGAACAAAGCACATTTCTCTATAGTGGGAACTGAGTAGTTCCCTTTCAGACCCGTTCTTTTGAACAGAAGAAAACCCTCTTTTTCATCTGTTAAAAAACAGAATGGCCAAAAAGCAGATGTAAATGGACAAAAACAAATGAAAACAGATGCAAAACGTATGTAAATGGGTAAAAACTGACAAAAAAACAGATAAAAACGCATGTAAACAGATGAAAAACAGATGTAAATGGATGAAAAAACTGATGGAAAACAGATGTAAACTAATGAAAAACAGATGTAAACTGGTGAAAAACTGATGAAAAACTGATGTGAACTGATCCATTTTTTTCTTGCAAAAAACGTGACTGAACTGATGAAAAAAACAGAACACCCGTGTGAAATGGGGCCTAAGGGTTTACAACCACTATTCTGTCTCTCCAATCTAAGCATTGAAAGTGTGATCTCTGTAACTTACAGTTATGATGAGATATCGATAACTCCAATCTTAGTTAAATAACACAGGCAGTGACTTAATCAGATGACACCTTGTAGATCTTGTGAAGTTTATTCCATAAACTTAGAGAATCTTACAACAATGAACATCGGATAGGTCAACAGATCATAATGTGATCTGCTTCATGACATGAGGCTTGAAACTGAAATGTCTTACTGGGAAAAGGGTGGGCTATCTATACAGCATGAACTAAACCAGAGGAAGGGGAGGAGCAGAGACAAAATACAAAGAACACGTAAAGGCATATGACAGTCATGTGAAACATGACAACCACTTAAATGGTGTGTCTGTGTAAATTCATTATTGTTTGTAATTTATGCCCTGTTTCGACTATGTAGGATCCCACGTAGTTAGCCAGCTGTAAATATTTTTTTCCCTATGGGCTGTATTGTTCTTCACATTTTTGCATGATCAAAGTACCCATAGATGCAATGACCACAATCATCTGATGTTTATGTATATACTTCCACAGATAGATTTGAGGTGAGAAGATCTATCCCCAACTATTTCTTTATCTATGTAGAGAATTGCTTCTTAGAAATTGTAGTCACCTAGATGTAAGGATTTTGGTCTTCATGGCTTGTAATGCAGTTGATACTTTTGCAATAATTAAGTACCCATAGATGTAATGACCTCAATCTTCTGATGTTTATATATGTACTTTTACTGAGAGAGTTGAGGTGAGAAGATTTGCCCACAGCTATTTCTGTATCTGTGGACAGCATTTATATAGTTACTACTCTGAATGTTTAGTCAGCTAGCTTTAAGCATTTTAACAGTATGAGGCTGTTTTGCTCTTCCCATTTTTGCATTAGATAAAGTCAGGGATCGGGATATTTAGATAATTAGACAGGATATGTGTATCTCTTTAGCTCTTTTGCAGTAATGTCATGTGGAAACCCAATAAAAAGAAGAAGAGAAGGATCTACAGTATTGCAATCATGATGCTCATTAATAAAATGTTGTTATATAGTATATGAATAGGGGCTAAAACTAGTTTGGTTATCACTTTATTCTAGACTGATTTGTATGTAGTGTGAGGTCTGTGATTAAAGTATGAACTCACCTTTTGTAATAGTTACATGTTCCACCCATATGTAGGGCGGAACATGTAACATGTTCCAGCAGCTGCAGCCTCCCCCCCCCCTTCATCAGTGACAGTGAGCATGTATCTTCTCCCAGCACTAGCCATCACTATTTGAAGACTGTGAAGAAATTTTAAAACCATTAGTCATGAATGCTACTAGTTTCCTGCAAGACACAACTGACTTTCTGAACAAGATCAACAACATACAGCAATTACATCTAATACACTTCTAGTGACTATGGATGTAGCATCCCTGTATAGTAATATCCCTTACAAGGATGGATAAGCTGCATGTCACAGATCCTTATCATCCTCACCAAACCACAAATACACTGCTGAGGATGTTACACAGCTCATTGAATTCATACTTACACACAACTACTTTACTTTCAATAAAGACATCTATCTTCAATGTATGGGTACTGCGATGGGAAGTAAAATGGCACCCCAATATGCCAATTTATTTATGGCTGACCTGGAGGAAAAATTCCTGAACAGCATGGAACAAAAACCATACAGATACTATCGCTATATTGATGATATTTTCATCATATGGACAGAAGGTGAAGAAAACCTAAAACAATTTTACTCATTGATCAACACTTTTCATCCATCAATCAAACTAAAAATGGAATACTCAAACACACACGCCAACTTCCTAGACACCACAGTATACATCAGGGATGATACGCTTCACACCTCAATATACAGGAAACCCTCTGACAGATGCAACTACCTCCACAGTTCCAGCTTCCACCCCCAACACACGAAACGTGCCATCATACACAGTCAGGCCATTAGATACCACCGAGTATGTTCTGACCCAAGAGACAAAGATAAACATCTCGGGACACTAGCAGACGCCTTCCATAAGAAAGGTTACAAGGACAAAACTATCAACAACAGCATAAACACAGCCTTGAGAACACGAAGAGAAAATCTACTTCAGTACAAAGAGAAAAAAACAAACAACCGTGTACCTCTAGTAACCACATACAACCCAGCACTAGAAGGGATAAGAAAAATAATCAAAGATTTACAACCCATCATAACAGAGGATGGAACTCTGAAAGAAATATTCCAGCAACCCCCAATACTGGCCTTCAGACAACCCCCCAACCTCAGAAATAAACTAATCAGTAGGAAACTTCCCTCTGATCAAGATGTCACAAATAATGGAAGCAAACCCTGCAATAGAAAACGCTGCAAACTGTGCAACCAAATCAATCCATCAAAAAGTGTCAGACACTCAAAAGGGATCTTCAATATTTCCGGATCATACAGCTGCACCTCCAGTAATGTTGTGTACCTTATCCAGTGCAGAAAATGTAACAAAGGATCTTATGTTGGCGAAACAGGACAGAAGTTGCAAACAAGGATGAATTTGCACAGACATACCATCAAGGAACATAAAGAAGATGACCTCTGCACACCTGTAATACACCATTTTGCACAACCAGGCCACACAATGGGAGACCTCAATATTTTAGTTCTTAAAGGAAATTTCAAATCCATTCAGGAAAGAAAAACTTTTGAACTAAGACTGATAATTCTATTTGACACAAGAGATAACGGCCTGAATTTGGACATGGGATTCCTCACTCATTATCCAACAGTTTTATGACTATTAGCTCAAGCTTGACTCCCTCTGTGTGAGTGTAGTATCCCCCCCCCCTCGCTTTTGCTGTATCTTATCTCTAACCTCTTTTTTTTTTTTTTCATCCCTTGGCTTGTAGTTCTGAATGGACTGCAGGGTTGCTGATGAGTGGCCTGATAGTCCATTCACAATTCTGCAGATGTAAACAGTCAGCCTGTATGAAGGTACAGGCTGAAAGCTGCAGGGCTTGTCTGCAGGAGTCTGCTCACTGATCATGGGTGCAATGCTTTCCAGGCTCCTTATGGAAAAAATAATACATGCACATTTATTTTCCTGCAAAAATATGTGCATTATTATTTTTTACCCATAAGGTGATTATCTTTTAAAGTGGTTCTAAAGGCTCAAGGTTTTTACCTTCTTGCATTCTGTGCATGAAGTTAAAAAAACCTTCTGTATGCAGCATCAACCCCAGCCCCCTCCTAATACTCACCGGAGCCCCCTTTCGATCCAGCAATGTGTACTGGAGTCTCTGCTATCCCGGGACTCCCTCTTCTCATTGGCTGAGACAGAAGCGGGCGCTATTGGCTCCTACTGCTGTCAATCACAGCCAGTGAGCCAATGAGAAGAGAGAAGGAATGGACACACGGATCAGAGGGTGCCCCATAGAAAGCTGCTTGCTGCGGGGGCACCCGACAGGAGGAGACAGGACAGCCTGCGGGGGCCCCGAGAAGAGAAGGATCCAGACTGCTCTGTGTAAAACCACTGCACACAGCAGGTAAGTATAGACAGGTTTGTTATTCTTTCTTTACAAAATATAAGCCTTTAGAAAACACTTTAAGGATGAGCTTGGGTTTGGTTTGAACTTGTTGCTTCTCGGCCTTTTGGCTAAGATCAAGTGTAGTATCTGTTCTTATCAGTGTCCAGTGGGGGTGCTCCCAGCCATTCTAGCTTTGCGGGGATGGCTGTTGTACAGTACCCCTGCTGGTATGATGGGGGTCTGGAAGGCTAGTACCGGGGGGGACAGAAACCGGGATGCCCACACGTAGCTGGGACCTGGGAGTAATTCCCCCGAGGAGACCGGAAGGACCGAGTACCTCCTGATTTGAACGGATCTACCTTGTCTGGCCAGGGGTCGGGAAGGCAGAGAGTCCGCAAACCAGTGCCCCCTGAGTAGTCGCCTCAGGGGTGCCACTAGTAACACCTGGGTGTGGGACCCCACAGTGTGAAGGTGGCACATGGTTACTGATTTACCACTTTTTCTGCACAGCGCCCTTAGGACCAGGCCTTATGGCTAGGATCAGGGCAATTTTTGCTACAGGCCTCAGGGCCTGGTCTGTGCACAATTTGTGTCAAGGTCCTACCTTTTCCCAGAGGTTATGTTACTCCATGTGCTGGCATCCATCTTGGATTTCTGCTGAGCATGGTGGGAATCTTTTATGCCTTCAGGTCTCTGAGGTCTATCCCCCAGAGGGGCGTGGCTGAGTACATATAAGCCTGTGATCTGCACTAGCCTGGGACTTAGACTCCGCGCCCTGAGAGACTTCGGTCTGTTGGTGGTGGATTCGGGGGCCGGCGGGTTGTTTATGGACAGCTCGTTTGCTGCCCAGCACTCCATTCCCCTGCAGGCTCGAGTTAGCCCATTGGTTCTCGAGGCGATAGATGGCAGGCCCCTGCAACCATCGCAGGTTACCCACGAGACCATGCCAGTTGAAGTAGCGATTGGGGCTGTTCACAGGGAGTTGGCCTGTTTCCAGGTGATTTCTTCTCCGCACTATTTGGTGGTTTTGGGGTATCCCTGGCTCCAGACGCACAATCCAACGTTTAATTGGCGAACGGCCGAGATTCTCTCGTGGTCTCCACAGTGTGGGGCCGGGTGCATCCGTGGGCCGGTTAAGGTGTTGTATGCCTCCTCAGACTCTGCATTGCCCACCGATTATGGGGAGTACCAGGACGTGTTTGATAAGGTACGCGCTGGTACCTTACCTGCTCATCGTCCTTATGACTGCGCCATATCCTTGCAACCCGGTGCCACTCCTCCGCGTGGCAGGGTGTATCCTCTCTCGGTTGCGGAGAATAAGGCCATGGAGGAGTACGTTGCGGATGTGCTTTCCCAGGGGCACATTCATAAGTCTACTTCCCCAGCAGGAGCGGGCTTTTTCTGTGTAAAGAAGAAGGGTGGTGAATTGAGGCCTTGCATCGATTATAGGGGTCTCAATCGAATCACCACTAAGAATTCCCACCCGATTCCCTTGATTACTGAGTTGTTCGACCGCCTTAAGGGGGCAACAGTCTTTACCAAACTTGACCTTAGGGCGGCGTACAACCTCGTACGGATCAAACAGGGGGATGAGTGGAAGACCGCGTTTAACACCAGAACCGGTCACTACGAATACCTGGTGATGCCCTTCGGGTTGTGTAACACGCCCGCAGTTTTTCAGTAATTTATAAATGATGTCCTTCGTGACTTGTTGCAGCAGTGCGTGGTAGTTTACTTGGATGACATCCTGGTTTACTCTGCCTCTATGGAGTCCCATATCCAGGATGTCAAACGGGTGCTGCAACGATTATGTGAGAACAAACTTTTTTGTAAACTTGAGAAGTGCGAATTCCATCGATCCCAAGTTGCCTTTTTGGGCTATATCATTTCTGCAGAGGGATTCTCCATGGACCCTCAGAAGGTTGCGGCGGTTCTGCAGTGGCCTCGTCCCAATGGTCTTCGGCCCATTCAGCGCTTTTTGGGTTTCGCCAACTACTATCGGAAGTTCATCAGGAACTTCTCCACGCTGGCAAAGCCTCTCTCAGACCTAACCAAGAAGGGCAGTAATCCTCACGAGTGGCCATCCGAGGCCATCGTAGCGTTCGAGGCTCTGAAATCCACCTTCACTTCGGCTCCGATACTGTCTCATCCCAATCCTGGATTGCTCTTCGTCCTTGAGGTTGATGCATCCGAGACGGGAGTAGGCGCTCTCCTGTCTCAACGTCGGTCGCCCGATGGACCCCTACTTCCCTGTGGGTTCTACTCCAGGAAGCTTTCCTCTGCAGAGTGCAACTACCAGATTGGAGATAGGGAGTTGTTGGCAATCATTCTGGCTCTCAAGGAATGGAGGCACCTGCTCGAGGGCTCCGCGGTTCCGGTCCTCATTCTTACCGATCATAAGAACCTGACTTATCTTTCGGAGGCCAAGAGATTGACACCTCGTCAGGCCAGATGGGCCTTGTTATTGTCGCGGTTCAACTATGTGGTCTCCTATTTGCCTGGTTCCAAGAATGTCAGGGCTGATGCATTATCGCGGCAATACTCTGAGTTGTCCAGGGAGGACTCTGAGCCAACCTCGGTCATACCTCCGGATCAGATCCTGGCTGCCATTCGCACCAGTCTGACTTCTCCCCTTGGGGAGCAGATTTTGGCGGCTCAAACTGACGCTCCTCCCGAGAGACCGGAGGGTAGATGTTTTGTACCCGAGGGGTTGCGCACCCGTCTGCTGCGTACCTACCATAACTCCAAAACTGCCGGGCATCTGGGGAGGAACCAGTTGTCTTGGGTTGTCTCTCGGTTGTTCTGGTGGCCAACTCTCCGTGCCAACATCGCCTCTTATGTAGCGGCATGTTCGATCTGTGCCCAGAATAAATCTCCACGGCATCTTCCAATGGGTCTTCTGCAACCCATTCCCAATGGGGAGCGTCCTTGGTCACACCTGGGCATGGACTTTATTGTAGTCCTCCCTGTGTCTCGGGGTCATACTGTCATTCTCATGGTCGTCGATCGTTTTTCCAAAATGTGCCATTGTATTCCACTCAGGAAATTACCAACAGCGCAAGAACTGGCCACGGTCTTTTCCAGGGAGATTTTTCGCCTGCATGGGTTGCCCAAGGTGATTGTCTCGGACCGCGGGAGTCACTTCGTGTCCAGATTCTGGCGCGCCTTCTGCTCCCAGTTGGGTATTAGTCTCTCCTTTTCTTCAGTCTACCACCCGCAGTCCAATGGGGCTGCGGAGCGTTCCAATCAGGCCTTAGAACAATTCCTTCGATGTTATATCTCGGACCATCAGGACGATTCGGCCGATCTCCTGCCTTGGGCAGAGTTTGCCAGGAACTCGGCGGTCAACTCCTCCTCCGGGATGTCTCCCTTCATGGCCAACTATGGGTACCAACCCGCGGTATTACCTGAGATGTTCTCACCACAGGACATTCCGGCTGTGGAGAACCATCTTGCTGCCCTGCGTTCTTCATGGGGGCGGATCCAGAGGGCCTTGAGGGACTCGGCTCAGCGTCAGAAGTTCCAGGCTGATCGCAGATGGTTGCCCGCTCCTTCATACCAGGTCGGCGATCGGGTGTGGTTGTCTACTCGTAACCTCAATCTTTGGGTGCCCACACCCAAGCTAGCTCCCCGTTTTGTCGGTCCTTTTCGCATTCTCTGCAAGGTGAATCCGGTGGCCTATGCCCTTGCCCTTCCGCCTGGGATGCGGATCTCCAATATCTTTTATGTATCACTGTTGAAACCTCTGATCTGCAATCGCTTTACTACCTCTCTGCCTCGGTCCCGTCCCATTCGGTTTGACGGTCATGAGGAGTATGAGGTGAGCCGGATCCTGGACTCTCGATTGGTGCACGGCCGATTACAGTTCCTGGTTCATTGGCGCGGTTATGGTCCCGAGGAGCGTTCCTGGGTTCCTTCCGCGGATGTCCATGCTCTTGCCCTCCTCCGCGCTTTTCATACCCGCTTTCCTCAGAAACCTTTTGTTGAGCCGCGGAGGGGGAGGGGCCCTTGAGGAGGAGGTACTGTCAAGGTCCTACCTTTTCCCAGAGGTTATGTTACTCCATGTGCTGGCATCCATCTTGGATTTCTGCTGAGCATGGTGGGAATCTTTTATGCCTTCAGGTCTCTGAGGTCCATCCCCCAGAGGGGTGTGGCTGAGTACATATAAGCCTGTGATTTGCACTAGCCTGGGACTTAGACTCCGCGCCCTGAGAGACTTCGGTCTGTTGGTGGTGGTTGTCGTCAGCCAGTGCATTACCCTGCCACTAGGTCTACCTTTCCATTCCACAGCCCTGCCCTGACAATTTGGCACGACCACTTTTTTATTTTCTATTTATTTAATTTATACACTCCCACATATTGTCACTTTTTTCTTTACTTATGTGTGTGTTTTTTCTCACAGGATGGAGGGTGGCCTGCCCTGAAGTCTAGGGGGAGGATGTGTGGCCTTTTGGTTCCTTCCTCCCCTGTCCCTAGGGGGTTTTCTCTTCGGGAGAGCCCCCTGACCAAGTACTGGGTGTCCGGTTCCGGCTGGACACAAGGAACGGTGGTCCACCAGGCCTTTTGGCCAGGAGGACCAAATGGGAACCTTGTCCCTGTCAGGAGCTTCGTGCCCCGGGGGATCAGGGTAGTGGTCCAACCCCTTCGGGGGTAGGACAAAGCACACCCCTAAGTGCACTTTTTCGTGTGGTGTTTTGCACTTGCACTTTTTTTGTGAACACTTACGGGTTTTTCGTTATAGTTGCACGTTTGCGGACTTAAAAAAAAAAATGAGTTGTCAGTCCGCCCCTGGCTGTGTCTGTTCAGATTTAAGAAAGCAGGTTGTGGTCATTGTACCACTACCTAAAATAGGACCTGTTAGTGCATGTCAAATAAAGTCTATGAAGCATCTTAAATTTTCTAGTGTAAAATCACAAGTAAATACAGATATAATAATACTTCCTCAGCCTATACTAATGGTTCATCAACATTAGCTGCTCTGCTGTGAAATTGTTTGGGGTGCACTTCACTTTTCAGAACATCCACTGTAAAGCAGTGCATGCACACTCTGATTTACTGATGGCCTTTAGCTGCTTCTGATAGCGAATTTAATTCACTTCCTGTAACACGGTCACACAGGTTAAATGGTTGTCATCTATGTGTACTTTACATCATCGTAATGGGAGTCTGTTCCTGTGTAAATGACTGTGTACAGAGATTGTGCTTGGCATTGGATATAACTTATGGTGTAAACTCATCAAAGTTCACTTTTTCAATTTTCTTTAATTAGGCGAGTAGATGTGATGATTAGATATCATGGAAAATGATTGGCAACATCCAGAAAATATGTTCACTAGAGAAAAAAATGACAGATAGCTAAGCAACAGATGGTGTATAATTTGAATATACCTGTAGGAGTTTTTCTCTGAAGATGATTATAAACAGCAACAAACCGTGATTCTACAAACTTTTTTATATCAACTATTCTCAGACTTCAAAAAAGCGCACAGGTCATTGGAGGTGTCTGCAAATGTTTTATATTATCTTATACTGCTTTGTAAATAAGCCTTTTGGGACAAACATTCATTCAATTTCAGCTGGATAGCTCATTTCTGTTCATTATATAATTGAAAAATTGTAATGTTGTAATACATGTTTTCTATTCATTTATCAATTAATTCTCAGGCACAAGAAACTGTCAAAAGCACCACATTAACAGAGCTGATAGATCTGTTTCAGGTCCGTCTGCACCGCCTGCATCAGTGAAATAGAAACTAGTGCAGGTCTGCACCTAATTAACAGAGGAAATAGGGCAGTTTTCTGTATAGAAATTTATATATGTAGACAGCTGCCATTCTACTCTGCTTGCGCAGTGATTACACTACATGAGCAGAGCCTGCATGGTTATCAACAACCCTCCTCTCTCCTGCTCTGATCTGAGTGGAGAGCAGGTACAGCAGGAAGATGCAGCTACAACTCTCTCTTGTTCTCTGTGCTGGCACATGGCAGAACTGGGAAACTATTGCTTCTACTTAATACAGGGACTTTTGCTCCTGTGTCAAAGTGGAGTTCCACCTAAAAGTGGAAGAGCCACTTTTCTGCCTTCTCCTCCCCATCTCTGTTGCCACATTTGGCACCTTTTCGGGGGGGGGAGCATAGGTACCCACTCCCACTTCCGGTTGGGTTTGCAATGGCGAACTGAGTCAGAAGTGCAGTACCAACCTCAGCTCTCTGGGACACTTTCAAGATCCCAGTGGACTGCAGCCCATTCACAAAGCGCAGCACGTTTCACGCATGCGCAGTGGGAAACCAGACGTGAAGCCGCAAGGCTTCACTGCCGGTTTCCCTTAATCAAGATGGCCACGAATGCAAGTGTGGTACTGTGATAGGTTGCCACCTGTGCAATAAGTCCAAACATGAAATTTCCTTGCTAGTGGTAATATAATAGAGTGGAAGCAGCTGGGAACAACAGCAACTCAGCCACGAAGTGGTAGGCCACGTAAAATGACAGAGTGGGGTCAACACATGCTGAAGCGCACAGTGCGCAAAAGTCGCCAATTGTCTGCAGAGTCAATAGCTAAAGACCTCCAAACTTCATGTGGCCTTCAGACTAGCACAACAACAGTGCATAAAGAGCCTCATGGAATGGGTTTTTATGACCGAGCAGCTGTATTCAAGCCATAGATCACCATGTGCAATGCAAAGCGTCGGATTCAGTGGTTTAAAGCACGCCGCCACTGGACTCTAGAGCAGTGGAGACATGTTCTCTGGAGTCACAAATCATGCTTCTGTGTCTGGCAATCTGATGGATGTGTCTGGGTTTGGCAGTTGCCAGGACAATGGTACTTGCCTGAATGCATTGTGCCAAGCGTAAAGTTTGGTGGAGGTGGGATTATGGTGTGGGGTTGTTTTTCCTTAGTTCCAGTGAAGGAAACTCTTAAGGCATCAGTATACCAAGACATTTTGGACAATTTCATGCTCCCAACTTTGTGGGAACAGTTTGGGGATGGCCCTTTCCTGTTCCAACATGACTGCGCACCAGTGCACAAAGCAAGGTCCATAAAGATATGGATCAGCGAGTCTGGGGTGGAGGAACTTGACTGGCCTGCAGAGAGTCCTGACATCAACCCGATAGAACACCTTTGGGATGAATTAGTGTGGAAACTGCATTAGTGCCTGACCTCACAAATGCGCTACTGGAAGAATGGTCAAACATCCCATAGACACATCCCTAAACCTTGTGGACAGCCTCCCCAAAGGGTGAGCCAACTCAATATTGAACCCTATAGACTAAGACTGAGATGCCATTAAAGTTCATGTGCTTGTAAAGGCAGGCATCCCAATACTTTTGGCAATATAATGTACCTGCACACACAAGTGAAGTCACAAATATACATGTAGCACCCATCTAGTTAGCTAGGGGGTGATTGTTTTTTTTTAGAGGCTGGATAGCAGCCTGGTATGAGTTAGCATGGGATGAGTCAGCCAGGTTCACTCACTTTAGGTCAGGGCTGAGGTCAGTTCCATGATATCTCCCCTTACTCTAGAAGCTTTAGATGTTTCTAGAAGGCAGTGGGCGGGAGTAAGGAGGGGCTGATCTGCATACTTAAGGGATTTTGGCCAATCCCCAAGCAGAAGTATTGGCATGGGGCCATGACAGCCTTTAACCACTTGGTAACTGTGCTTAAGATGAATGACGGCTACAGAGTGGTTACCCAGTTCTGGGAGAGCGTCATATGTTGTCCTCCCAGAACGCACCCTCCCGTGCGCCCCCGGGCAGCGCACCTGGCAATCTCTGTGATCGCTGTGTCCTACGGCCACAGTTTATCACGTGATGTGATAAAAGGCCAATCGCAGCAGCCTTTTAACACGTGATCAGCTATGTCCAATGACACAGCAGCTCACCGGGTAAATACAGTTGTTCATTATCGGCTGCACTTTCCTCACGCTGTCACAGCGAAAGGAAAGTACTGCTGCTAACCGGCAATTGTCATAGAACAGATCGGCAATGATCATCAGGGCACTGATGATCAGTGCCCATCAGTGCCGCCCAGCCGTGCCACCCATCTGTGCCCTGCAGTGCCACCCATCTGTGCCCTGCAGTGCCACCCACCTGTGCCCAGCTGTGCCACCCACCTGTGCCACCCACCTGTGCCCATCAGTGCCACCCACTTGTGCCTAGCAGTGCCACCCACCTGTGCCCAGCAGTACCACCCACCTGTGCCCAGCAGTGCTGCCCAGCAGTGCCGCCAGTCAGTGCCCAGCAGTGCTGTCAGTCAGTGCCACCCATCAGTGCCCATCAGTGCTGCCTATCAGTGCCCATCAGTGCCACCTATCAGTGCAGCAGCATCAGTGCCGTTTCATCAGTGCCACCTATAAGTGCTGCCTATCCGTGCCACCTCATCAATGCCCATCAGTGCTGCCTATCAATGCAGCCTCATCAACGCACATCAGTGAAGGAGAACAAGTACCTGTTTGCAAACCTTTATAATAGAAACAAAGAAAAAAAATTTTTTTAATTGTTTGCTTGTTTTTTTGTTTATAGTGCAAAAAATAAAACACCCAGTGGTGATTAAATACCACCAAAAGAAAGCTCTATTTGTGTACATAAAAAGATAAACATTTCATATGGGTACAATGTTGCATGAACGCGCAATTGTCATTCAAAGTGTGACAGCTCTGAAAGCTGAAAATTGGCCTGGGCACAAAGGGGGTATAAGTGACCAGTAGGCAAGTGGTTAAATATGAGAGAGCCTGGTCAACAGGGGAGTAGTGTCAGGTGGAAGATGGAGTGAAGGCTGGAGTTTGGCCCCAGGGGGGTCCAGGAGGGGGCATACCTGCAGGCAGGAGGTGGAAGGGAGGATCTCTCAGCCTCAACCATCCCCTAAGAGAAGACAGTCTGCAAAGCAGGGAAGGAGCCAGCCCAGCATAAGGCATAGAGTCAGCCACCAACCCACAAGCCTGCAGGAGAAGACTGAGTGAGTAATTCCACACACCGTGGGCCAGATAAGGGGAGAGGGTATTCTGGATGGAAACCTGACTAGTCCCTATCTGGGACTTTTGTCTTAAAATTGGCAGTTTCTGGGTCCCTTTGCCCAGGGATTCCCTCAGGCAGCTGGGTGAAGAGGAGATTTCATCTGGGGTCAGAGGTGATAAACCATGAGGGCTGAAGAGCTCTCCAAGAAGAAAATGTTTGTCTGTGGACTTGTACATAGTTGCTAAGGAGTTTCTGTTTCCTTGGGCATTCCTCAACCCTATCCAAGTTTAATACCCCTTAATAAAACCCAAAAAAACAAGCTCAAGAACTATTTACTGTCTCCGGTGTGCAAGCGACTCTTATGGGATACATATAGTATATGCTAACCTGTTAGGCTATATGTAGACTTAAACTAAACTGCTGCACCTTTGAAAGGCAATCTGTGTTTAGAACTCTTTTCAGAGGCTTTTTCAAGTTGGTGAGGAGGCAATGTGAGGGTGCACACACTAGTGATGTCACAGTATCATGTATGATATAGTACATGTGTAATCTGTAATTAATTGATTTACACAATAGCAGTGGTGCAATGACCTGGTTAAAGAGCTTGGTGCACTGCTTGAAGCTGCAAAGGAGCCTTCCCTAGATCCATGGAGAACGGGGTGCTGGTGTATCAGTACACTCCTCCAGGTAGTAACACATGCATGAAAAGAAAGGACACTGCTTTCTGGACCAGCTCATGCAGGGTAGAGGTAAGAAGCAGCCTCAGCCTACATTTCCTCACCACACCATTTCTCCACTGATGCATTTCGCCCCTCCAGGGCTTAGTCATAGAGGTGGGAGATTGAAGCAGAATGAGAGTTTTTATGCATCATAAGCTGCTAAGCAACTCAAATGTGTGAATTGAATGGAACACGTGAAGAAGCAGCTGAGTGATATTATTGTGGTTAAAACCCATCGCAGTGTTATAAAAAAAAGGGATAGTAGTAAAAATAGCAAGTGTTAACCTGCTACTAAATAAAGCACCTTTACATATTAGTGATGTCACAGTATTACAACTGATATAGCACCTGTTACTTGTTCCTTTTTAATTTAACTACACAGAGTAGTGATAGCAGATTATCACAGATCATGAAGAACAGTAATCTGTTATTGATTAATTTTACCTTCACACAGTAGTGATGACACAGTATTACAGATTATAAAGGACACTTAACCAGTTATGAATAATTATACCTTCACACAGTTGTGATTGTTCAACATCACAGATATTATAGCGCCAGTTAGCCTGTTACTAAAGAGTATTCTGTACATTACCTGCACATAATAGTAATCTCATTGGATCACAACTGATGTTAACCTGTTCCTAAGTAATAAACATGTAAACATTATTGAAGTCAGCGCACCATAGATGAACACATTGCTTGTGCTGATGCGGAAATATGTCATGTTATTTTTTTTTTTCATTCAATCACTGGCTATATAAAAAACCTGTGTGTGCCCAGTTTTAGATCTAGTGCACTCAGTAATCAGCTCTGACCCCTGGTTCACATATATGCAGCAGTGCGAGCTGCGTTTTGCATGGGCACAAGAGCCCATTCATTTGAATGGAGCCCCGTGACACACAGGGAAGAAGTCCCTGCACTTCTTCTGAAAACGCAGCCCGCACGGGAACCTCAGTTCCCACCACTGTTGCATTTTCCAGTGAACTAATGGCATCCGCCAGCAAATCCGCATTCCTCTATGCGGGTGGTATGGCTGCACTGATTTTCATGCAGATCTGCAGCCGCACCACCCACACATACTGTATGTGAACCTAGCCTTAGTAATGGAATTGATCTGATGAACCCTCCAACACAAAGCAGTATGGAGAAATTTTTGCTAAGAGGTGTGCTTGTCACTCAGCAATGCTTGTGTAGAGTAAAGGTGAGAATGACATAAAAGACACATTTTAAAAGATTAATAATATATATTTTAAGGCATTTCCTAACAAAACTTAGTCACAAATTATGACAGTGGATAGTAAAGTACTTTAAAATGATAAAAAGGAGTGAGATTTAGATTGGGCTTTATCCTGATACAAGTTATGTACAGCAGTGATGTCACAGGATCACAGATGAAAAAAGCGCATTTTTATTTTATTATTATTTAACATACCTGCACACAGTAATAATTTCACACAATCACAGATGAAACAGTATATTGATGTCTTACTAATTGATACAACTGAACACAGCAGCAATGTCACCAAATCACATTTGAAATAACACAATATCCTGCTACTGGTTAATACTGCAGCAAACAGTAATAGTATTCAGGGACATATTTACCACAAGGCAAACAAGCCACTTGCCTAGAGCAGCATTTTTCAGGGGCAGCACCTCCCCCCAGAAGAAGGGATGGAAGCAGGGATAAGTGCACCATGGGACCCAGGTGGGATCCGAGAGAGGCTGTGGGTTGCTTGATGGTGTATGTAGAGCCTGACTCTCATTCCCGGGGATATTCAGAGCTGTGAAGATGAGTGTCTTTCTCTCTATCGCCGGGGGAGGGGGGGGGGTCAGTGGAAGGCTCTACCAGGTGGGGGGCAGGGGTGCTGTTGGTCAATGACAGGCTCTCTCCAGGGAGGGATAAGGTGAGTGGTGTTGGTTTGTGTCCGTGGGCATGGGGGCAGATGATTTTCGCGTTGCCTAGGGCAGCACAAAACCTAAATACACCACTGATGGTATTACAGGATGCAAGAGGAACACTTATTGGTTGCTGTTTGCTATGATGTTGTTTTATTTCCTGTTATTTATAGTCTAACTTCAGGAACATCTAAAAGCCACCATTGCAATGGGGTGCACAGCACTGCAAGGGTTAAATTCGTTATGTCTAGTGATTGAGGAATAAGGAGATATAAAGTAGTCCTTGCTTCGGCAGGGTCCCTTCAGTGCTGTGTTTGGTGCCCTGCAGCTGCCTCTGTAATCTTAGATTGGCCGCAGTTGCACTCCACCCTCCTCAACATACAATACAATACCCTGGACCCCTAGCAACCCTTGCATCCATGGTGATTTAACTCTTCTATTCTACATACTTACATACTTAGTCTGGCTGAAAAAAGACAAAAGTCCATAAAGTTTACCCCAAAAAAAAAGTTATAATCCTATACCCACAGCAAAGCACGATCCAATTTTCTCCTGCAGGGGAAAAAATTCTTTCCTGATCCCACGAGAGCAATCGGATAATGTTTTAATAACTATGGCTATGGCAAGTTTTTCCACAAAGTAGTGTTTTAAGAAATATAAACTGGCATATGTCATTTGTGTTTCCAGAGCAGTTTCTGTTAAAGTGATATTAAAGGCAGGCTTTAAAAAATAACAAACATGTTATACTTACATAGTTACATAGTTAGTCTGGCTGAAAAAAGACATTAAACATTTAAAAAAGTTATACTCCTATGCCCACAGTTGATCCAGAGGAAGGCAAAAAACCCAGCAAAGCATGATCCAATTTGCTCCTGCAGAGGAAAAATTTCCTTCCTGATCCCCCAAGAGGCAAGATATTCACTGGATCAACTTTACCTATAAATGTTGGTATCCAGTTATATTCTGTGTATCTAGGAAAGAATCCAGGCCTTTTTTAAAGCAATCCACTGAGCTGGCCAGAACCAACTCTTGAGGGAGTCTATTCCACATTTTCACAGCTCTTACTGTGAAGAAACCTTTCCGTATTTGGAGATTACATTTCTTTTCTTCCAGACGAAAAGAGTGCCCCCTTGTCCTTTGTGATGACCTCAGGGTGAATAACTCTACACAGAGTTCACTATATGAACCACTGATGTATGTATACATGTTGATCATATCCCCCCTTAATCTCCTCTTCTCAAGAGAGAATGAATTCAGTTCCTCTAATCTTTCCTCATAGCTGAGCTCCTCCATGCCTCTTATCAGTTTGGTTGCTCTTCTCTGTACTTTCTACAGTTCCCCAATGTTCTTTTTGTGAATTGGTGCCCAAAACTGAACTGCATATTCCAGATGAGGTCTTACTAATGATTTGTACAGCAGTAAAATGATATCTCTCTCTTTGGAGTCTATACCTCTTTTAATACAAGAGAGGATTTTGCTTGCTTTAGAAACCGCAGCTTGGCATTGCATGACATTATTAAGCTTGTGATCTCCCAGATCCTTCTCCACCATTGATTCCCCCAGTTGTACCCCTCTAGTATGTATGATGCATGCATATTCTTAGCTCCCAAGTGTATAAATTTACATTTATCAACATTAACCTCTTGGCGCCGGCATAAGGCAAATGTGCGGCCTTCCGGCGTCTGAGCCTAGACGCCGAGCTGCCGCACATTTGCGTTCTATTAAAAAAAAATATGTGCTGAGAGCGCGCGCCCTGCGCACTCTCAGCACACATGTCCGGTACTCACGGAAAGTTCCTGATCTCCTCTTTCAATCGGGACCTTTCCTAATCATGTGACCACCTTAACGGTGTGTCACTGCGGTCACATGACCCTAAACCCTGCCCCACCTCCCGGCTTCTGAAACCCTTAAAGGCCCGGGAGGCGTCGGCGCCAAGGGGTTAAACCTCATTTGCCACATAGTTACCCGATTAACCACATGCCGCCCAGCCACTGTATAAATACGGTGGCAGGGCGGCACGGCTGGGCAAAAGCACGTTTTAAAATGTGTGTTTTGTAAACAGGTAGGGTGCACGCGCGAAGCGCGCCACCGCCCTACCTCTCCCGCCGATCACAGCCGCGGATGTCAGTCGCAGGGTCACAGCCGGTCGTTACCGGCTATGTCCCAGCGATCGGCGGAAATCGCTGACAGAGAGCACAGCTGCAGTAGCTGTGCTTTCTGTCAGTTCCCTGACAGCTCCAGGACACGCTGATCGGGACAGAAGAGTTTCTCTCTCCCGATCAGCGGTGTTCCCTGCAGTACACACCCCCGCCCCCTAGTAGAACACTCCCCTCACACAGTTAACCCTTTCCCTGAAAAATAAACGTAACCCCTTCCTCCCAAGTGCCATTAGTACAGTGTCAGTGTTTTTTTTGTTTTGCACTGATCACTGTATTGGTGTCACTGGGGATGTCAGTGACCCCAAGTCAGTACCCCTCAATGTCAGAATGTCCGCCGCAGTCCCGCCATAAGTCGCTGATCGCCGCCATAAGTCACTGATCCCCACCATAAGTCGCTGATCGCCGCCATTATTAGTATAAAAAAAAACTAAAAATCCCAGTATCTTTCCCGCCATTTGTAAACGCTATAACTTTCACGTAAACCAATTAATTTACACGTATTGGGTTTTTTTTTTAGCAAAGACATGTCGCAGAATGCATTTTGGCAGAAATTTATGACTAAATTTGATTTTTAATTTTTTTTTTACTGGACATGTTTTATAGCAAAAAGTCCAAAATATTGTTTTTTTTCCTCAAAATTGTCAGCCTTTTTTTTTATAGTGCAAAAAATAAAAACGGCACAGGCAATCAAATACCACCGAAAGAAAGCTCAATTTGTGGGAAAAAAAAGGATGTAAATTTAATTTATGTACCGTATTGCATGACCGCGCAATTGTCCATTGAACTAGCACAGCGCTGTATAGCAAAAAAATGACGTAAATTGCAGTATCTATACCATAGTTTGTAGACGCTATAACTTTCACACAAAGCAATCAATATACACTTATTGGGATTTTTTTACCAAAAACATGTAGCAGAATACATTTTGGCCTAAATTTATAACCAACTTTGAGTTTACTATATATTTTTTATAGCTAAAAGTAAAAAAATATTGTTTTTCTTCAAAATTTTTGGCCTTTTTTTGTTTATAGCGTGAAAAATAAAAAGCGCACAGGTGATCAAATACCACAAAAAGAAAGCTATATTTGTGTGAAAAAAAGGACATAAATTTTGTTTGGGTGCAGCATTGCATGACCGCGCAATTATCAGTTGAATTAGTGCAGCGTCGAGTAGCAAAAAGAGGCCTGGTCATTAAGGGGGGGTAAATCCTCTGGAGGTCAAGTGGTTAAACAGTGCATTGAGGTCAGCTTGTTAGTTGAAGACACTCTGTAAGGACGTTATTCCACAGCACAGCTTGGTGTCATCTGTAAAGACTGAAATGGTATTTTTAATCCCAGACCCTATATCGTTTAGAAATATATTAAAAAGTAAGTAACACTGAATCTTGGGGTACACCACTGACAACCCTAGACCATTCAGAGTATGAATCATGAACCACTACTCTCTGAATACGATCATTTAGCCAGTTTTCTATCCAGTTACAAACTGATTTTTCCAAGCCCATAGACTTTATCTTACACATTAGCCGTGTGTGGGGAACTGTGTCAAACCCTTTTGCAAAATCTAAGTATACCACGTCCACCGCCACCCCTCTGTCCAAGGTTTTGCTCACCTCCTCATAAAAAGAAATCAGATTTCTAACATTAGCATCTACTGTATACAGCTGGCCATGCACATTAGAATTAGAGATGAGCGAATCGAACATGACGAAAATTCGAAAATTCGAAAATTCTATTCGCGACGAATCCGAAGATTAGCAAACTTCGGATGCACGAATCGAATTTTCCCAAAAATGGCGGCGACATGTGTGGCCACGGAGAAAATGGACAGAGAAGATGGGGCGGGGATCTCTGGGAAGGCGCGCAGACAAGGCGTGCTGACCCATAATGCATTCATGACATGTGATCGCATTAGCCAATCAGCAGCCAGCCAGCACTATAAATCGCGGCCATCTTAGATTTCTCCATTAGCCTCCGGTCATTCAAGAGAGACAGACCTGTCTGTATTAAGGGACAGAGTTAGGGCCACAGAGACTTTAGGGCCACAGAATCGTTACTCAGGGACACAGAATCGTTACTCAGGGAAACAGAATCGTTACTCAGGGACACAGAATCGTTACTCAGGGACACAGAATCGTTACTCAGGGACACAGAATCATTACTTAGGGCCACAGCTATCAAAGAATCGAAAATTTAAAGTGACATACACCCTTTTTTTTTTTGGTGGCTGTCGTGCACAGTTGGTGCTGCAGTTTGCCGATTGTGCAAAATAAACTGACTTTCTGCTTCACAGCCACTATTGTACGTTTAAAGAGTTAAATCCATTTACACGCCGGCTGGCGTTAATATTTTTTGGGTGATTAGTGCATTCCAGTGACACAAACGTACAGTTTACAGCCAACGGCAAGCTGCAATTGACCGATTGTGTACAATAAACTGACTTTCTGCTTCACAACCACTATTGTACGTTCAAAGAGTTAAATCCATTTACACGCCGGCTGGCGGTAATATTTTTTGGGTGATTAGTGCATTCCAGTGACAGAAACGTACAGTTTCCAGCCAACGGCAAGCTGCAATTGACCGATTGTGCTAAATAAACTGACTTTCTGCTTCACAACCACTATTGTACGTTCAAAGAGTTAAATCCATATACACGCCGGGTGGCGGTAATATTTTTTGGGTGATTAGTGCATTCCAGTGACATAAACGTACAGTTTACAGCCAACGGCAAGCTGCAATTGACCGATTGTGCTAAATAAACTGACTTTCTGCTTCACAACCACTATTGTACGTTCAAAGAGTTAGATCCATTTACACGCCGGGTGGCGGTAATATTTTTTGGGTGATTAGTGCATTCCAGTGACATAAACGTACAGTTTCCAGCCAACGGCAAGCTGCAATTGACCGATTGTGCTAAATAAACTGACTTTCTGCTTCACAACCACTATTGTACGTTCAAAGAGTTAAATCCATTTACACGCCGGCTGGCGGTAATATTTTTTGGGTGATTAGTGCATTCCAGTGACATAAACGTACAGTTTCCAGCCAATGGCAAGCTGCAATTGACCGATTGTGCTAAATAAACTGACTTTCTGCTTCACAACCACTATTGTACGTTCAAAGAGTTAGATCCATTTACACGCCGGGTGGCGGTAATATTTTTTGGGTGATTAGTGCATTCCAGTGACATAAACGTACAGTTTCCAGCCAACGGCAAGCTGCAATTGACCGATTGTGCTAAATAAACTGACTTTCTGCTTCACAACCACTATTGTACGTTCAAAGAGTTAAATCCATATACACGCCGGGTGGCGGTAATATTTTTTGGGTGATTAGTGCATTCCAGTGACATAAACGTACAGTTTACAGCCAACGGCAAGCTGCAATTGACCGATTGTGCTAAATAAACTGACTTTCTGCTTCACAACCACTATTGTACGTTCAAAGAGTTAGATCCATTTACACGCCGGGTGGCGGTAATATTTTTTGGGTGATTAGTGCATTCCAGTGACATAAACGTACAGTTTCCAGCCAACGGCAAGCTGCAATTGACCGATTGTGCTAAATAAACTGACTTTCTGCTTCACAACCACTATTGTACGTTCAAAGAGTTAAATCCATTTACACGCCGGGTGGCGGTAATATTTTTTGGGTGATTAGTGCATTCCAGTGACATAAACGTACAGTTTACAGCCAACGGCAAGCTGCAATTGACCGATTGTGCTAAATAAACTGACTTTCTGCTTCACAACCACTATTGTACGTTCAAAGAGTTAGATCCATTTACACGCCGGGAGGCGGTAATATTTTTTGGGTGATTAGTGCATTCCAGTGACCTAAACGTACAGTTTCCAGCCAACGGCAAGCTGCAATTGACCGATTGTGCTAAATAAACTGACTTTCTGCTTCACAACCACTATTGTACGTTCAAAGAGTTAAATCCATATACACGCCGGGTGGCGGTATTATTTTTTGGGTGATTAGTGCATTCCAGTGACATAAACGTACAGTTTCCAGCCAACGGCAAGCTGCAATTGACCGATTGTGCTAAATAAACTGACTTTCTGCTTCACAACCACTATTGTACGTTCAAAGAGTTAGATCCATTTACACGCCAGGTGGCGGTAATATTTTTTGGGTGATTAGTGCATTCCAGTGACATAAACGTACAGTTTCCAGCCAACGGCAAGCTGCAATTGACCGGTTGTGCTAAATAAACTGACTTTCTGCTTCACAACCACTATTGTACGTTCAAAGAGTTAGATCCATTTACACGCCGGGTGGCGGTAATATTTTTTGGTGATTAGTGCATTCCAGTGACATAAACGTACAGTTTACAGCCAACGGCAAGCTGCAATTGACCGATTGTGCTAAATAAACTGACTTTCTGCTTCACAACCACTATTGTACGTTCAAAGAGTTAAATCCATATACACGCCGGGTGGCGGTAATATATTTTGGGTGATTAGTGCATTCCAGTGACATAAACGTACAGTTTCCAGCCAACGGCAAGCTGCAATTGACCGATTGTGCTAAATAAACTGACTTTCTGCTTCACAACCACTATTGTACGTTCAAAGAGTTAGATCCATTTACACGCCGGGTGGCGGTAATATTTTTTGGGTGATTAGTGCATTCCAGTGACCTAAACGTACAGTTTCCAGCCAACGGCAAGCTGCAATTGACCGATTGTGCTAAATAAACTGACTTTCTGCTTCACAACCACTATTGTACGTTCAAAGAGTTAAATCCATATACACGCCGGGTGGCGGTAATATTTTTTGGGTGATTAGTGCATTCCAGTGACATAAACGTACAGTTTACAGCCAACGGCAAGCTGCAATTGACCGATTGTGCTAAATAAACTGACTTTCTGCTTCACAACCACTATTGTACGTTCAAAGAGTTAAATCCATTTACACGCCGGCTGGCGGTAATATTTTTTGGGTGATTAGTGCATTCCAGTGACATAAACGTACAGTTTCCAGCCAACGGCAAGCTGCAATTGACCGATTGTGCTAAATAAACTGACTTTCTGCTTCACAACCACTATTGTACGTTCAAAGAGTTAAATCCATTTACACGCCGGCTGGCGGTAATATTTTTTGGGTGATTGGTGCATTCCAGTGACAGAAACGTACAGTTTCCAGCCAACGGCAAGCTGCAATTGACCGATTGTGCTAAATAAACTGACTTTCTGCTTCACAACCACTATTGTACGTTCAAAGAGTTAGATCCATTTACACGCCGGGTGGCGGTAATATTTTTTGGGTGATTAGTGCATTCCAGTGACATAAACGTACAGTTTACAGCCAACGGCAAGCTGCAATTGACCGATTGTGCTAAATAAACTGACTTTCTGCTTCACAACCACTATTGTACGTTCAAAGAGTTAAATCCATTTACACGCCGGCTGGCGGTAATATTTTTTGGGTGATTAGTGCATTCCAGTGACCTAAACGTACAGTTTCCAGCCAACGGCAAGCTGCAATTGACCGATTGTGTACAATAAACTAACTTTCTGCTTCACAACCACTATTGTACGTTCAAAGAGTTAAATCCATATACATGCCTGGTGGCGGTAATATTTTTTGGGTGATTAGTGTATTCCAGTGACATAAACGTACAGTTTCCAGCCAACGGCAAGCTGCAATTGACCGATAGTGCTAAATAAACTGACTTTCTGCTTCACAACCACTATTGTACGTTCAAAGAGTTAGATCCATTTACACGCCGGGTGGCGGTAATATTTTTTGGGTGATTAGTGCATTCCAGTGACATAAACGTACAGTTTACAGCCAACGGCAAGCTGCAATTGACCGATTGTGCTAAATAAACTGACTTTCTGCTTCACAACCACTATTGTACGTTCAAAGAGTTAAATCCATATACACGCCGGCTGGCGGTAATATTTTTTGGGTGATTAGTGCATTCCAGTGACATAAACGTACAGTTTCCAGCCAACGGCAAGCTGCAATTGACCGATTGTGTACAATAAACTGACTTTCTGCTTCACAACCACTATTGTACGTTCAAAGAGTTAAATCCATATACACGCCGGGTGGCGGTAATATTTTTTGGGTGATTAGTGCATTCCAGTGACATAAACATACAGTTTCCAGCCAACGGCAAGCTGCAATTGACCGATTGTGCTAAATAAACTGACTTTCTGCTTCACAACCACTATTGTACGTTCAAAGAGTTAGATCCATTTACACGCCGGGTGGCGGTAATATTTTTTGGGTGATTAGTGCATTCCAGTGACATAAACGTACAGTTTACAGCCAACGGCAAGCTGCAATTGACCGATTGTGCTAAATAAACTGACTTTCTGCTTCACAACCACTATTGTACGTTCAAAGAGTTAAATCCATTTACACGCCGGCTGGCGGTAATATTTTTTGGGTGATTAGTGCATTCCAGTGACCTAAACGTACAGTTTCCAGCCAACGGCAAGCTGCAATTGACCGATTGTGTACATAAACTAACTTTCTGCTTCACAACCACTATTGTACGTTCAAAGAGTTAAATCCGTTTTTATTTTTGGTGTGCTTATTGAATTAAAGAGTATGTCAGACAACACGCAGAGGAGTGGCAGAGAAGGCAATGTTTCAGGAGCGAGCAGACGTGGCAGCAGAGGAAGGGGTCGAGGCAGCACTAGTCGCAGCCAGAGGCCAGTGCTCCCGGTGTCATCCAGCGGTCGTGTCTCCACCGACAACCCTGCCGCCATCGATTGGTTGACTCGGTCATCTTCCTCTTCCCAGGTCACCTCTGACACCTACAGCCAACGGTCGGTGGGTACGTCAGACACAATCGTTAGTTGGCATGGCCCGGGAGCAAGCCCACTGAAATCACGTGTCCTCGACCTGCTCCTGTCCTTTGGTGTTCCCTCACCAAGCGAAGTATCGCATGCTGTGGGCTCAGCCCCATTGTACAGTGAGGAAGAGCTAACAGAGGGCGGTCAGGAACGGGGGGAGACATCCGCCTCTTCAGCAGCCAGGCGAAGAAGTACTGGCGAGGAGAGTGGCTCGGTAGCCGGTCTAGAGACAGGTCTGTCTCCTGACCCACACGCAGCCGAGGGAGCTAGTAGTGACGCGGAGACCCTAATTGATGATGATGAGGCTGATCGCACTTGGCAGCCTCGTCGTCATCAGGCTATTGCTTCCGCATCATCAGGAGAAGAGGGTGCCAGCTTGCCAGCGAGCAAAACAGTCGGTGGGTTGCCCAGGAGGCAGCAGGGTCGCAGCAGTGTCAGTGGAGCCAAACGGCCACGGAGTAGAGCACCAGCTCCACTGCAGCCTACCAGCACGGCCAGTAGTGGTGCCGGTGTGCACGGAGGAAGTAGCAGTCAGCCAGTGAGGAGTAGCGGGGGCAAAGTTTCCTACTCGGCGGTGTGGCAATTTTTCGTCAAGCCGCCCGAGGAAGTAAACGTAGCCGTATGTCGACTATGTGGCCAGAAAGTCAAGCGTGGCCAGGGGGCCAATGTTGGGACTACAGCGTTGCGTCAGCATATGCAGCGTCGCCATTCGGTGGCCTGGGAAAACCGTGATAAAGATACGGCGGTTCTGCCTGCCCCAGCCCCCGCTCCATCACCCGCTCCGTTACTTGCTCCGTCACCCGACGTCAATCGCCCTCTATCAGCCAGTCAAGGCTCCAACACCTCTGCTGAGGGGAGTTGTCGCTCGTTGGCATCTTCCGCTCGTTCAGATGCTCCTTCTCCTGCTACTCCTCTTCACGGATTCCGTCAGCAGTCTTTCTTGGAATCCGTTTCCAAGAGACAACAGTTTGCGAGCACGCACCCGACGGTGCAGAAGCTGAACGTCCTCCTGTCCAAGTTGCTGGTGCTGCAGTCCCTCCCTTTCCAAGTGGTGGACTCAGCACCTTTCCGAGAAATGATGGCTTGTGCCGAGCCGCGGTGGAGAGTGCCAAGCCGGCATTTCTTCGCCAAAAAGGCAGTGCCAGCCCTGCATTCACATGTAGAAGAGATGGTGGGCCAGTCTTTGAGCATGTCGGTCTCTGCCAAAGTGCACGGCAGCGCCGACGTGTGGAGCTGTAACTACGGTCAGGGACAGTACATGTCATTTACGGCCCACTGGGTGAACGTGGTGCCGGCACAGCCGCACCAGCAACTTGGACAGGTCACGCCGCTTTTGCCTCCACGTTTGCACGTCCTTGGTCCAGCAAAGATGTCCGCCTCTACCACCTCTTCTTCCGCCGTGTCCTCAGCCGCCACCCCCGTGCCAAGTCCCATTACCCGACCGGCATATCACATGTGCAGGGCGCAACGGTGTCACGCTGTGCTGCACCTGGTATGCCTTGGCGAACGTAGTCACACAGGGGAGGAACTTCTGAGTGTAATGAACAGAGAAATCGACAGATGGCTGTCTCCGCGCAAACTGAAAATCGGAACCATGTTGACCGACAACGGAAAGAACATGATGTCTGCTCTGCGTCAAGGAAGGTTGTGCCATGCGCCATGCATGGCTCACGTGTTCAGTCTGGTTGTCAAGCGGTTCCTAAAATCCACCATCCCACTGCAAGACATCCTTAAAATGTCACGTAAACTTTGCATGCATTTCAGCCATTCCTACACCGCAAAGCACACCCTCCTTGAGCTGCAGCGGCAGAACGGAATTCCACAGCATCGCCTGATCTGCGACGTTGCAACAAGGTGGAATTCAACCCTACATATGTTAGACCGCCTTTACGAACAGCGAAAGGCCATCACCGATTTCCTGATGTTACAAGCGGATAAAGGTACTCCCCTGTGTAACTTAGATGTCAGCCATTGGCAGCTCATGCGTGACACCTGCCGCTTGCTCAGGCCCTTTGAGGAGGCCACGCTATTCGTGAGTCGGCAGGACTATGGGATGAACGACGTCATTCCTCTGTTGCACGTCCTGGAACAAATGCTGTTAACAATGGCTGGTCAGGTTGCGGTAGACGTGGCGCACAGATCTCAACGCCACATGACACCTGTGGGGGCAGGACAGGAAGAAGAGGAGGAGGTAGAGGAGGACATTGGTGCTCAGGAATTATTGAGTGAAATGGGTGGTTTTTCCACTCAGCGGACAGGAGTGGAGGAGCAGGAGCATCTGGTAGAGGAGGAGGAGGAGACAGAGGACCCAGACGCACCGTGGCAGTATGCTGTGGAGATGGAGGCAGGGAGTCCCTCGCATTCCTTGGCACAAATGGCCCATAGCATGCTCGGTTGCTTGCGTAGCGACAGCCGAACAATAACCATCAGACAGAGGGATGACTTTTGGCTGTCCACCTTGTTGGACCCTCGCTACCGTTCAAAAATGGTGGCCTTTTTCACACCTGCTGAGAGGGAGGCCAAAATAAAGTACTATAAAAACCACCTATGTAGTCAGTTGGTCTCTGCCTTTCTGCACCAACGTCCATCCTCAGACACTGTGGGCCCTGTGCGCTCGCGGGAATTGCTTTGTATATCTGTCGCCTTAGGGGCCGCTGTCTGGCGTCATAATTTTTTGTCACTGTGTAGACATCTATTTATAGGCCGATGTTTGGCCACAAAAATATATTTAGTAATAACCTAGCCGTTCAGGCCACTCCCTGAACACCTCGGGAATTGCTTTGTATATCTGTCGCCTTAGAGACCGCTGTCTGAACAGCTGATGAATTGCTTTCTATATGTGTCGCCTTTGAGGCCGCTGGCTGGACAGCTGATGAATTGATTTGTATATATGTACTTATTGTCCGCTGTCCGGACAGCTCATGAATTACTTTTTGTATATAGCCTTCCAAACCACTCTCAGAATAAGTCATGATATTCATGCTGTGTATAGCCTTATAGGCCAATGGCCAATCAAGTCATGATTGTTATAGTGTGTATAGCCTTATAGGCCGCTGTCTTTACAACTTTATAATTCCATGCAGTATATAGCCCTATCGGCCACTTTCTGGCATCCAGTTGCTGTAGCCCCCATCACCACACTGTGCCACAGGCCCCTGTACCGCCTTCTCATACTGCTGCCAGATCCATCCTCTGCCATGTGCGTCTTTGTCGTCTGCTCATGCTGCTGGGTTCCAGTTTTAAACCTAGGCCTGTGTATGGCTTCCGAATACTGCTGCCTCCACCGCCACCCTGCGCCATGTGCCTCTGTCGTCTGCTCACGCTGCTGACGGCTTCCGCTTTTTAACCTAGGCCTGTGTATGGCTTCCGAACACTGCTGCCTCCACCGCCACCCTGCGCCATGTGCCTCTGTCGTCTGCTCACGCTGCTGACGGCTTCCGCTTTTTAAACTAGTCCTGTGTATGTCTTCCGAATACTGCTGCCTCCACCGCCACCCTGCGCCATGTGCCACTTTCGGGTCTCCTCACACTGCTGCCAGGTCCATACTGATTCATGGCCCCCTGTACCGGCTCCTCATGAACGTGGTTCAGCGGGTTTGCATCACTTAACGGCAAATCGTTGACAAATGCTGGGACGTTCAGTGTTGTGCGCATTAAGCCAGACACCAAAGGGCAGCACAGACCTGTTATTACTCGCTCAAGCATGGCTGAACAAAACCAGTCTCTACCACAAATTGGACCCAGACCTGCCCAGGGTCTCGTAACTAGATTGCACGGAGGAGTAGAGTCCGTTATCGGAATTAAATAGACAAAACGCCACACCAAAAAGAGTGGCCATTTCCAACACTTATTCCAGAAAGAGGAACAACCCGTTTCATATACGGTCCGTAGACGTTTCACGTCTGCCACATTTAGTCGATTTAAGACGCAAGCTCCACTTCCTGTGGTCTCTGACCGTCGATATACCTTTAAGTGTCAGCTTTGAAGCTATATTCCCTCCGGAGCACTGACACTGGTGCCCTTCCGTCAACATGCCTTTAAGTTTCAGTTTTCAACCATATTCCCCACAGAAGCCAAACTCTTGGGTATCCCAGAAGCTGCTCAGCGGGTCAGGGCAATAAAGCTCCCGGTTCGCAGGTTGTTCCGTCTTATGGATGGAAGTACGACGGTATATGATCTTCTTCGCACCCACGGCATTACCTCATAAAATTTCTGCATTGCATCTGCAATCACAACGCTGACTTCCCGGATCGCCACTCAGCCATTGGACTCTTGATAGTCGTCTCCCCACACTGCTGCTGGGGGGACTTTTTAACCTAGGCCTGTGTATGGCCTTCAATTGAAGCTGCTTCCGCTCCGCCACTCTGCCATTGGACTCTTGATAGTCGTCTCCCCACGCTGCTGCTGGGGGGACTTTTTAACATAGGCCTCT
The DNA here is from genome assembly GCF_062004578.1 of Staurois parvus. NCBI lineage: Eukaryota > Metazoa > Chordata > Amphibia > Anura > Ranidae > Staurois > Staurois parvus. The sequence goes on from NW_028318515.1 coordinate 7,581,725, forward strand.
GTATGGCCTTTAATTGAAGCTGCTTACGCTCCGCCACTCTGCCATGGGCCTCTTGGGTATCCCAGAAGCTGCTCAGCGGGTCAGGGCAATAAAGCTCCCGGTTCGCAGGTTGTTCCGTCTTATGGATGGAAGTACGACGGTATATGATCTTCTTCGCACCCACGGCATCACCTCATAGAATCTCTGCATTGCATCTGCAATCACAGCGCTGACTTCCCGGATCGCCACTCAGCCATTGGACTCTTGATAGTCGTCTCCCCACACTGCTGCTGGGGGGACTTTTTAACCTAGGCCTGTGTATGGCCTTCAATTGAAGCTGCTTCCGCTCCGCCACTCTGCCATTGGACTCTTGATAGTCGTCTCCCCACGCTGCTGCTGGGGGGACTTTTTAACATAGGCCTCTGTATGGCCTTTAATTGAAGCTGCTTACGCTCCGCCACTCTGCCATGGGCCTCTTGGGTATCCCAGAAGCTGCTCAGCGGGTCAGGGCAATAAAGCTCCCGGTTCGCAGGTTGTTCCGTCTTATGGATGGAAGTACGACGGTATATGATCTTCTTCGCACCCACGGCATCACCTCATAGAATCGCTGCATTGCATCTGCAATCACAACGCTGACTTCCCGGATCGCCACTCAGCCATTGGACTCTTGATAGTCGTCTCCCCACACTGCTGCTGGGGGGACTTTTTAACATAGGCCTCTGTATGGCCTTCAATTTAAGCTGCTTACGCTTCGCCACTCTGCCATGGGCCCCTGTACCGCCTCCTCTTGCTGCTGCCAGGTCCAGAGTGTGTCATGGGTCCCTGTACGGCCTCCTATTGCTGCTGACTTCATCGCCAGACTCTGCCATGTGCCACTTTCAGGTCTCCTTACACTGTTGGTGGGTTCCATTTTGTGATAGGGTGCTGTATGGCCTTCCATTGCTGCTGCCTCCACCGCCACCCTGTGCCATGTGCCTCTGTCGTCTGCTCACGCTGCTGACGGCTTCCGCTTTTTAACCGAGGCCTGTGTTTGGCTTCCGAATACTGCTGCATCCACCGCCACCCTGCGCCATGTGTCTCTGTCGTCTGCTCACGCTGCTGACGGCTTCCGCTTTTTAACCTAGGCCTGTGTATGGCTTCAGAATAATGCTGCCTACACCGCCACCCTGCGCCATTTGCCTCTGTCGTCTGCTCACGCTGCTGCCAGGTCCATACTGATTCATGGCCCCCTGTACCGGCTCCTCGTGAACGTGGTTCAGCGGGTTTGCATCACTTAACGGCAAATCGTTGACAAACGCTGGGACGTTCAGTGTTGTGCGCATTAAGCCAGACACCAAAGGGCAGCACAGACCTGTTATTACTCGCTCAACTATGGCTGAACAAAACCAGTCTCTACCACAAATTGGACCCAGACCTGCCCAGGGTCTCGTAAGTAGATTGCACGGAGGAGTAGAGTTCGTTATTGGAATTAACTGTGAGGGACTTTTAAACCTAGGCCTGTGTATGGCCTTCAATTGAAGCTGCTTCTGCTCCGCCACTCTGCCATTGGACTCTTGATAGTCGTCTCTCCACGCTGCTGCTGGGGGGACTTTTTAACATAGGCCTCTGTATGGCCTTCAATTTTAGCTGCTTACGCTCCGCCACTCTGCCATGGGCCCCTGTACCGCCTCCTCATGCTGCTGCCAGGCCCGTAATCTGCCATGGGCCCCCGTACCGACTCCTCATGCTGCTGCCAGGCCCATAATCTGTCATGGGCCCCTGTACCACCTCCTCATGCTGCTGCCAGGTCCAGAGTGTGTCATGGGTCCCTGTACGGCCTCCCATTGCTGCTGTCTCCATCGCCACACTCTGCCATGTGCCACTTTCAGGTCTCCTCACACTGCTGGTGGGTTCCATTTTGTGATAGGGTGCTGTATGGCCTCCCATTGCTGCTGCCTCCACCGCCACACTGTGGCTCCACACTCTGGTTTTGGCCCCGTGACTGCCCAAATGAGTGAAGTGTGCGGTGATTCTAAGATCGACGGCACTCATCTGCATGTCATACTGACTGACAGTATTATTTCTCTTCCCCAGCAGACTCCAAGGGCATTTAAATTAAAGGTACAAAGTTCTGCACTAATATAAAGGCTCTCTGAAGCCTAGAAACACCCTTTTTATAAGTTAAATTCGCAGCGAATATATTCGGCTCGAAGCGAATTTATTCGGCGAATTCGGCGAATCAGCCGAACCAAATTTTTGAATAATTCGCTCATCTCTAATTAGAATCTAATTGTACTATCTCCTTTAGTTTTACCAACAACTATATAGTAAAAAGGCCTGCATAATTGAAAACAAACTGAGTGGACTGGTAAGCCCCATATAATATAGTTTTGGTAGACTTAAAGGAAACTGGACAGAGATTGTCCAATCAGATTGTAATGTGTATGGCCAGCATAAGATAGAGCTACAGTAACATGCTTTTCTTTGATCTGATAAAAAGAACCTCTTAAGATTGTTGTAGCGGAACCGGACCCCGACTGTACTTGGGGACTTTCGTTATAATACCGCTTCCCCGTCCGAACACCCTCCACGGACACCACCGCTGACCATACGAGACTAGACGAGACCAGTCTTGAAATAAATCAGGAAATAGACTACTTTATTTTAACACAGATACAAGATATATACATTCAAGGGAACAATCCCCCTCCCTGCATAATGACGGCCAGGAGGGGGGCAAACCACATCTAGCAACAAGAGACACATCAGCAGACACCCCCCACCAAGCCAATACACAAGCACATACATCCCATAATAGTTTGCTCCCAAACAAGACACACAATAGAACAATGGGATACAACCACATGGCATTAAACAATGAACAACCCCCACCCCATCTATACATGTCTACACAATATTATGACATATCACCCTTCACCCCTAACAGGCACAGGGTGACTTACACATAATAGGGATATGGAAAGCTGAGACAGGGATCTCCCCACCTCTCCAAAGTGAGCTGTGTTCCATGGGCCCCCCACCCAAAGTGACTCTCATTACAGTTGTACATTGCCAGATCCAGATCTAAATTTTAAGCATAACAAATTGGGGAATAAAAATTCTCACATTTGTTGTTTCTATAAATTTCCCCTATTTTTCAAAATAACACTTGTGCCTGCAACCCAGGCTACAACAAATTGTTGCTTTTCCTAACAAAAAAAATGAGAAAGAAAAATGTAAAGGCAAAGAAGGGAATGGAGTTGTAGTCAAACCTCTGAAAAGTTTGATCAGTTGTGGTTCAGTCTGTGATTCTTTTTAAACAAATGGGAAGTAATGTTCAAGTCAATAGGAATCCAAAACCAGGTTTCAAAAAGTGTGTATGACAGAGCAAGAAATTATGCATTGTTGGAAAATGGATTGGAAAGCCCCTGACAGTCCTGCCTAATAATTCATGGAAAAAGTTGAAGCAGGCTGGGGAAACCAGAAAAACTAGCAGAAACTCTAACAACCCTTGAAAAGGTCCTTGTATAAAAATAAATATTCCTATGGGGATTTTTGGTCTTGATCAATGGTCTTATTTCATGACTTTTCATGTCCTTTTTTTATCTTCAGGGGAAAATTAAATTAATATATGACCATGAATAGAATAAAATAACTTATAATATCTGAGGTGCACAGAGCAGTATGGCTGTATGGTAGAACCAAAAGTTTCTAGTACCTCTAGTAGCTTTGAGGGCTCTAGTACCTGGAGCTGGCCAATAGGTAAAGGCCAAGTAAAGATATATTTCTAGGAAAGACCATGGATACATAAGTAAGCTCACCAAACACTTTAAACTCTAATAGCATAATCTTCAAGTATGTAGTGTACAGGCCTGATTGAATACAAATTTATTGGATAGCTTAGGTAGGTTCTCATAATACATAGTTTTGGTAAATCTAATGTTGAGTATATGGTCAAATTTTAATGTGTATGGTAACCCTAAGATTCATAAAGGATAGAGGAAATTCATAAAGGATAGAGAGGGGAAGAGTTACAGGAGCCATATGCAAGTCAACTCTTGTCACGATTTAGCATGCATTTTCCTGCCTATGTAATTCTTACCTTCCTGCTGCAGTGGTTCTCCTAGAGCTGTGATTCCATTCACATGTGTTGTATGGCTTCTGTGCTCACCTTTGGGTCTTGCCTGCTTTTCTGTGAGTTTATATTTCCTTTCCTTTTCATCACATCATGGCCCGCCTTCCAGTTTGCTTCCCTACATAAGACATGCTCAGTGCAGTCCGTATTGCCTGAGCATCTTCCTAGTTCTCTGAGCTCCTATTTACCTAGTGTTTTATGTATTCTGTGTCTGACATCTTGTGTACCAACCTTGGTTTCCATCTGTGCTTACCTGCTGCCCTGACCTTGGCTTGTTTCCTGGATTTCCTTCTGTCTCCTGCCGTTTGTACTCTGCACACGTGAGTGGTCTCCGCATCTTTAGCTGGGCATACCTGAAGGCTGCATCCTGGTTCCAGCTTGCTGCAAAGTTTATCCCCATCATCAGGGGCCTTAGTGAACAAATAGGCTGGGGCTTAGATTCCATGCCTGGGGGAATCCCGAGTTAGTGATCTACAAAGGCTCACTATCACTGAAACCTGACAGCTCGGTTCTCCAGGTGACTTGCATGTGGCTCAAGTCACAAAATAGAGAAGGTAATTATTGACCATTCAAGGTACTGGATTTAATGACTAATAATAATTAAGATATTACATGTATATAAGGCTTTATACATGTTAGATTTTCTCTCGGTGCTTCTTGAATGATGATGATTATTTTTGTGATCTACATGTGTATGTTGATACTTTTAATCTTTTTATAATATAATATTTTAAAACTTTAAGTGTTGTGATTTCTTGCCATGCCATCCCTAGAACCTACAAAAGAGCATTGTTAATGGGTATTCTTACAATTACAATTGCAGTACTTTTAATGTGTCTCAGCTTTGACAAGGCAAATAAGGGTTTCTTTAGTTAATTAAATGCATACCTTTCAAAGTGCTTTGTTGGTGGCACTGTCCTGATTGGTGGTTGCTAAGGTTGCATTGATTATCTGTTAATAAGTGTTCTAAATGTATTTACATAATTATTCTGCTTCCTATTGAAAAAATAAATCTAAAATAAATAATATTTGAAAAAATAAATACCTTTTTCATATCAGTTCTACAACAGTTATGTGACCTTTCCCTGCATGTTCCTGGCCACAGGGAAAGATCAGGAAGAGGAGCATGAAGTATTCCAATGACTCATGGTACACACATTATAAACAGGAAGTCTCTACTAGCTTCCCAGGCCAGCACGGCACTGATTAGCTCTGTAGCAGTCACGTGACAAGTAAAAAAGAAAGTTCTTAAGAGTAATGTTTTTTTACTCTAAAATAAAGTTTCCAGTTTCCTGGTTGCAGTGAAACAAGCAGAAAAATACATGTGGACTGTGCATTGTCTGTTCTGTAGGGCTATATAGGGAATTTCTAACAAGTTGGGAGTCCAGAAGCATAGGAATCCCAGTCATAGCCTGCTACATCAAATAAGTGCAAGATATAGCAACAGAAAGAAAATTGCAACAGAATAAAAGAAAATGGCCAGTAACACAGATGTAACAAAGCTTTCATTTGCAAATCTGACAAACCAGAACTACCAGTCTTGGAAATCCAAGATGAAAATGTTGCTAATAAGAGAAAGTACATGGAAGTGTATAAATGCAGTCAGGCAAGGACACCCTTCAGATGAGTGGATAGAGTGGATAGAGAAAGATTAGAAAGCTCAGAGCATCATCCCTCTTAGCATAAAAGATGATCAAATCATACAGATACTGTATGTAAGTGTGAAACTGCTAAAGAAATAAGGAAAGAATTACAAAAGGTGCATGAAAGAGCTAATCTCACTAATCTCAGTAATAAACTGTATTTGATTAGAAAGCTATACCAAACCACGCTGATGAAAGGCCAGGATATGCAGGAATACATAAGGTATACTTTGGAAAAGGTTAAACACGGTATAGGAGAAGAAATAAAAATGTTTCATGTTGCAGCACTATTGCTTAGTGGTTTACCAGAAAGTTAAGTAATGCTTGTCAAAGCATTTGGTGCATGTCCAGATGATGAACTGACATTGGAATATTTTAGGGGCATGCTTGTGGATGAATATATGCTTACGACAGAGAGAATCAATAGCAGAGTCTGATTTAAAGATGAAAAATGGGAATAAAAACTGAAAAATGCAACAAGAAGCAAGGCCATTTAAAAGCAGATTGCAGAATCTGGAAAGCTAGAATGCAAAAACAAAATAAACTAATAAATAGAAATTTCTTTGTTCACCTTGACCAGAATAAAACAGAAAAAATCACCACAGCGGCAAATAATGGAATCAGAAGGAATAAGAGATGGCTTTCTTTACTGTCCTATTATCCAAAGTGTCACCAGAACTATACCTGTTAAAAATGTACTGTACGTCCCTGCTCTTGAAACTAATTTTTTGTTAGCTCACAAAACAAGGCAAAGAAGTGACCTTCCAAGATGACAGTTGTAGCATCAAAAGGTGAAATCTTACTGGCAAACACTAAAATTACAGGTGCACTGTATGAGCTTAACTGCAATGAGGTGGTTATTATTGTCAAAGAGGAAAAACCTTCAAACTGCTATCACAGATGGCACAGACGACTTGGGCACAGAAGTCCTGACATAATAAAGAAATTAACTGAGAATGACTATGCAAGTGGAATATAAATTAGTACATGTGATGAAACAATGAAACACACCAGATGTATAAAAGGAAAAATGACTGTGAATGAATGAAGATAAACCTTTCCAGAGCAGAGTAACAGCAAAGCTAAAAACTTAATTCATTCAGATCTTTGTGGTTCAATGAAAAAATTGACTCCAAGAAAGAAGGGGTATCTTCTCACTTTTATAGATGATTACTCCAGGTATACTACACTATATCTGTTACACAACAAAAGTGAAGTATCAGAGAAACTTGAACAGTATTGGCTCAAGTAAGCCACCAATGTTTGCTAAATTCCCAGTGTATTGCTAATTTATAATGGAACTGAATATAAAGGTGATAACACAATTCTCAAAAACCATGGCATAATATTTCAAACTACTGTGCCATACAACCCAGAACAAAACAGGATTGCATAAAAATGAACCGTACTCTGTGTGAGAGTGGAAGATCCATGATGCTGTTTGATGCAGATATGCCAACCACATAATTGGGGGAGGCATTTATGACCATATGCTATCTCCAAAATCGACCTCCAGGAAAATCAACTGAGAATACTCCATATGAAATGTAGAATGGAAAAGCCCTGAATGTAAAAGATCTAAAAACCTTTGGAAGGAAAGCCTATGTGCGTACGTACAAAATGGAATGCTTGCACAAAGGAAGGTGTACTTGTAGGGTACAACGAATCTCAAGACGGATACAGAATTCTACACAAAGACAAGGTAACCATCAGTAGAAGTGTACTTTTCGATGAAACTTCAGTGTGTTCAAAATTTCACGAACTAACACAATCGCTTCAAAGGGAAATTCCATATCAGTGTCACATGAAGATAAGCAACAAAGTGACATAGAAATAGAAATTAATGTAGACAATCCAAATATTGTAAAAGAAAAAGCCAGGCCACAAGAGACTTCAATCAGGAAATCCACTAGAAGGAATAAAGGCATCCTAGCCAAAAGTCTGTCCTATGTTGCTCACGCAGCATTAAAACCAGAGGCAGATCCATGGGAAGAGATGCAAAGAATTCAAACCCATGAGAAACAAAAGTGAATCAGATGCTTTGACAAAACAGCATACAAGAAACAGATTATAGAATTGAGATCCAAAATGGGACTAATGTCAGGAGTAGTTGTTGAGTGGGGGTGTTGGAATACAATGTTTATGTATTTTGTACAACTACATCGGTATTTAGTAGAGCTATATTATTCAACCAAAAGATGACAGTGTTTATAAGTTTGTAGCTGCATTTATGGTACTGTAAACTAAATGTATTTTCTCTAAATTAAAGTTTCCTGTTTTCTGATTGCAGTGAAGCAAACATAAAAACACATGTGGACTGTGCACTGTCTGTTCTGTAGGGCTATATACAGAATTTCTAACAGAAAAACAGATATTGCACCTCAAACATTATTAGATTTAATTATTTTTCATTATTTTAAAAAGATTTGTTTGTTATTTTTGTTGAATAACATGGCGGAGGTGGAGTTTTAGTTGACTTACACAGCCAGAACAAGCAAACATTAGGATCTGATGCTACAGTGGGAACACAGACAAAAGAGAAGTGCAATTAAATGGCAGAATCAAACAGGCTTTTATTACTCTATATTAAATGAATGTAATAATGTTTTAGGCAATATGTATGTAATGCAATATTACATGTAAACATATTTAAATTTGTTTAAGGTTTAATGACACTTTAATATCACAACTGATACTATAATATATTGGGAAGTAGACAAAAAGTTATGTTACTGAATGCCAACCCCTTTTTTTTTCCACTAACAATGGCAGAAAACAAGAAACAGAGACCAATGCATGTTTTATATTACCATTGAAATAATGCTGTGCTGGGTAGCCAAATCAAGGGTAAAAACTGCAATTCAAAACAGGTAAATTTTAACTTGTAAATACAGACAAACATATAAACCTTAAAGCAGAACTCTAGGAAAACTAATAAATATGTATTTAAATGTCATTATATCTACTCTATTATTTGTAATTCTGTACAGCTAGCCTTGCGATTTGCATGCATCTTCCACTGCACAAAAATACCTATTTACTGACAATGGATCAGCTTCACTGCCTTTGTCCAATTGCAAAGACAAAGAAAAGCCACATAAGCCTCTCACAACCAGTTCAATTAATGTTGGTAGAAATATGAAAAGGAATTAGTCATCAATGGCAAGCAATGCTTCTTTTTTGTGGACATTTATTGAATTTGAAGGTTGGTTCCAAAACAGCAGCGTGAAATGTCCAATTTGGTGGTGTGTGGTTTCATCTGGCCATGAATTACAAAGCAGGTGTGATCCTCGCTGGTCAGACACATTAAGGTCTTTGAAGTTCTGGTCATTACTTGTTGTATGCCTCTGTCCAGTGACTAGGGAGGCGAACTGGAAAGTGGTAAAATGAAATCAGGAAGTAATACAGTAATCATCCTAATTGTGCAGTATGGCAGAGCTGTGCAAATGAGAAGACTGGCTGAGCAAAGTAACAAAATATTTTGGCAGGTAAAACAGTAAGCATATTTTTTCAACTGTATATTTTTTTGTATGGCTGAAGTTCCACGTTAAATAAACAACTAGAATTGCTTCAAACTTTACTATGTGCTTTGCTATGCACTTTGATTATAAAAAAAAATTGCTTTATATAGATTAACCTGCTTTGTTCAAACTTGACAGACACAGATAAATTAGAAATGCGTGACCTTCATTCAACTGTTTTTTTTTCCTCCAAGACAGGAGCATTTAATTACATTCAGTTTTTATTTTATAAAGTAATAAGTGCACACATGAGGAGTATTAACACTGCACTGACTAACCTACTGAGTATAGGAAGCCTGCCGTTACTTTTGCCTGTGGAAACTAGAGTTTGGCAAGACCTGCACAGGATGCACTGTACTGTCATTCCCATCTATCATAATAAGTATGGCATCTATTACACTTTCAAAGTAGTAATGAAACATCTGCTTGGAGTACAAACCATATCCTTACATATATTCATCAGCCAAGCATAAGTCCCTGGATAAAGCTGACTATAATCATAGCATACTAATGCAACTCTTCCAAAATGAAGAGGCTTTTATTCTAAGGGGAAACACAAGTGCTCAGTGCTCATCAGCCTTTCCTTACCAGTTAAATTAAGGCTAATTTCATCGTAAAGTAGAAAAAAAAATTGACACTAACTTTAAAGTTCAAACATATTTTACTTCCCTAGCTAAATTGAAACTCTAGAAAAAAATGTTTTCACAGTTTTGATTGAATAAATGACAGGCACTGGTATGGTGTCCCAGTGACAGGCAGAACGTTTTAAAATTACCCATTTCTTTGCCAATGCAGCTCTATGTAGATCGGTCATCTAAATTCTTTCCTTTACTCCATAGCCACCTTTCCTTTGCTCCCTAGCCACATTTCCTTTGCTCTCCAGACACCTTTCCTATACTCCTTAGCCAAGTTTTTTTTGCTCCTATACAGTTCAATACAAGAGGGAGCTTACAATCTAGGATGGAGGGTTTATATTCCAATAATTTTTATCAAAGAAATTTTCAACAAACAAGTTATCACAACATGTGAAACAAATATGAAACGAGAAATGTTCACAATAAAATGCATTATCAAGAAAATAAACATACATTAGAGGGAGCGGGTTCCCACTATTTAGCTGGGAACGATGTAGCAGAGCCACGGATACTTGAGAGGTATGCTCAGCTCATTGTGAACTTTATATGGTTGAACATGTGATAAACCGTAGAGGGGAGAGGAGCTAGAAGGGAGGGAGAGGAGAGCACCAGTCAGATGCGTTGGCAATATTATGGTGATATGTTATTATAGTTGTCATTTAACAGAGCAGTTAGGGTCTTGAAGCCACCGAGACCATTGAAAACAGAATTTGTGATATGAGAGATTTTGGATTGCTGTTCTCTTTTCCATCTCACAATGGAGATTAAGCTCAGCAATGAGGGTTGAGAGCGAGGAGGATGTGGTAGATTTCCATAATTTAGTAATATTGCTTTTTGCCACTGTTAGTGCGTGGATTATGATAGTACAAGAGTCTGAGGGAAAATTTTGTATTCCTATGTGAAGGAGAGCTAAAGCTGGGTTTGGAGTCGTTGGAACTTCAGATATGGAGGAGATCAATTGGAATACTCTATTCCAATACGATGTGAGAGATTTACATGATCAAAGTACATGGAGAGTCGTTCCTATTTCTCCGCATTGTCTCCAGCACTTGGGCGAGTGTTGGGTGTAGTAAAGGTTTAACAGGTGTTAGATACCACTGATGTAAGATTTTCATGTATGCTTCCCAGTGGGAGCTACATTTAGGATGGAGGGTTTAGTGGTACAAAAGGTAGTAACTGTGGATGATGGACTGGTAGGAAGAGTAGAAGATTCCATTATTAGCTGAGGGCAGGATAGGCTTCCCTGAAGAGATAGGTTTTCAGAGATCGCCTAAAAGTGAGCAGAGTAGGCAATAGTCTGATAAATTGGGGTAGAGAGTTCCAGAGGATGGCGGAAGCTCTGGAGAAGTCCTGGAGATGAGCATAGGAGGAGGAGACAAGGGAGCTAGAGAGCAGGAGGTCATGCGAGGAGCAGAGAGTACGGTTTGGGTGATATTTGGAGACAAGATCAGTGATGTAATTTGGAGTTATAAATGGCTTTATATGTTATTGTTAATGTTTGGAATTTTATCCGTTGGGCAATGGGAAGCCAGTGGAGGGATTGGCAGAGAGGGGTGGCTGATACAGAATGGTTAGTAAGGTGGATGAGTCTGTCAGCAGCATTATTCATGATAGACTGAAGAGGGGATAGCCTGCGATGAGGTAGGCCAATGAGGAGGGAATTACAATAGTCAAGGCGAGATATAACAAGGGAGTGGATAAGTTGCTTAGTAGTTTCCGAGGTTAAGAATGGCCGTATCTTGGAGATGTTGCAGAGGTGGAGTCAGTCTACATTTGGACAGCAATTGGATTTGGGACTGAAAGGACAGATGGAAGTCTAGGATTACACCTAGTACCCTTGCATGAGGGGAGGGACTGATGATTATGTTATTGATCTTGATGGAGAAGTCAGGGGAGGGGGTACGGGCTGGGGGGAATACTAAGAGCTCAGTTTTGGAAAGATTGAGTTTGAGGAAGTGGAGTGATATCCATGCCGATATGTCGCTTAGTAGGTTAGTAATGCGAGAGGAGACTGAAGGGGTGAGGTGAGGAGTAGAAAGATAGATTTGTGTTTCATCAGCATAGAGATGGTACTTAAAGCTATGGGAGTTAATCAAGTGACCAAGGGAGGAGGTGTAGATGGAGAAGAGAAGGGGTCCAAGGACAGAACCTTGAGGGATCCCTACAGAAAGAGGAGGTGGAGAGGAGGAGGCAGAGTTATAGGTAACGCTGAAGGAGCGCTGCAATAGGTAGGAGGAGAACCAGGAGAGAGCAGAGTCTCGGAGGTCAAGAGAGTGGAGTTTTTTGAGGAGGAGGGGATTGTCAACAGTATCAAAAGCCGCAGAGAGGTCAAGTAGTAAGAGTACAGAGTAGTGGCCATTGGTTTTAGCTGTTAGTAGATCATTAGTGAGTTTTAGTAGGGCAGTTTCAGTGGAGTGCAATGAGCGAAAGCCAGACTGTAAAGGGTCAAGAAGGTTGTTGTCAATGAGGTAAGAGCTCAGGCGATTGTAGACTAAGCGTTCTAGGAGTTTAGAGGTAAATGGCAGCAGGGAGATGGGTCTTAAGTTGTTCAGGTTGCTGGGATCCAGAGAGGGCTTTTTCAGTATGGGAGTGATGTGTGCATGCTTTAGAGGGGAGGGGAAGGCACCGTTAGAGAGGGAGAGATTGAAGATGTGAGTGAGGGAGCATAGGATGGAAGAAGAGGGTGACCGTAGTAGTTGTGAGGGGACAGGATCCAGGGGGCAGGTAGTAAATGTTAGTGACCTATTTGGTAGTAGAAAGGTCAAAAGAGGAAAGTGTTGAGGGAGGTTTAGTATAAGGTATGCTAAGTGGAATGGATGTCTGTGCAGTGGCGATGCCCCTACAAATTGCATCAATCTTGTTTTTGAAATGATTTGTAATCTCGTGAGCAGTGAGTGAGGTACTGGGTGGAGGTAAAGAAAGTAGAGAGTTAAAAGTATTGAAGAGACGACGAGGACTGGATGACAAGCTGTTGATGAGAGTGATAAAGTAGGCTTGTTTGGCAGCATGGAGGAAGGAATTGTATGTTAAGAAAGCAATTTTATATAAGGTGAATGCTTGGTGAGATTTGGTTTTACGTCACAATCGCTCCAGAGCACGACTATGTTGTTTAAGATTTCTGGTGTCGTCAGTCTGCCAAGGTTGTAATGGTCAGGGCCTGGTGCTTCATGTTGTTAGAGGAGCAAGTGAGTCTAGTGTGGATAAAAGCGAACTGTTGTAGACAGAAGTGGCCAGGTCAGGGTAGGACAGGGGAGAGATTCTGTAATAGAGTTGGTCAGTTGCAGAGTGGAAAGGAGAAAATTTACTAGAAAATTTAAGATACTGCAGAAAAGACAGAGATGTAAAATTGGATGTTAAAGGATTTTCTTGCGTTAAATTAATTAAAATGTTATACCCAACTGCTCTGTGCAATGGTATTGCACAGAGTGATCCCTTACCTCCTCTTCTAGAGTCCCCCACCCACTGCTGTACACTCCTCCTTCCTCAAGGTGTCCCTCAGCAAGCCGTATGCTAAGGGCTCACACATATGGGAATACTCTGGAGCAGGGCTGTGTGCATCCATAGATACACACAGTGCCAGTAGACCTATGGCTCCTGCTGCTGCCTGTTTCTCCTATAAGACCAGGAAGTGGAGCAGAGGTGCTGTAACTGGGACAGTGCTGGATCTGTGAGAGGAGCCAAGTAAGTTTTTAGGGGTGGGGGGCTAGGACAGGTAGCGGAGCATTTTTTATTTTACTGCATAGACTTTAGAATCATTTAATCATAGATATAAGGCCTAACCAGTGTATGCGAATGCAGTGAATGTGAGTGATATAAGTTTTCTATAAACAAGATAGCAATTAACATAACAGCTGGTCTTGAATCTCCTGAAAAATATGACCCTAACCAAAAAGAAACTACCAGGGTAGTTTTCAAGTATTTTTTATTTTTTCTTTATTGATACTTATATCATTTTTTCTTTTTTTCAGACAGAATGGGCTCAATCCAATTGCCCGCCTGGCCCATATCTCTTTACTTCTTTTGCAATTTTGATGGAAGAGTGTTCTTGGATTCAAATGGTCATGGTTCTTTGGTCATTCCATAATTAATTAGATGCCATCTTCTGGTAGATGTAAATATTTTGGTGATTGATGTTTTTGTTTTTCATACGTTTAATTTTGTTTATTATGACTTTGTTTGTAATTTTAGAATTTTGCGCTAGCTCTAAAGAAGCAGGCTTTTGTCCTGTGAAACGCATGGGGAGAAAAATTGCAAAGAAATTACGTACAAGCTATATACACATCTACTGTATAATGTATGGGAATATTTTGGAGCATTTTGTAACAAACTTGATGTTCTGTATAGTCACAATATGCAATGGTTGCATGTTTTCATCTATTGAGTATGTCTACGGTCAAATTTTCTATTTCAGTTGGGGTTTTAGTGATGTCCAATAAAGCTATACTTTTTTATATTTGTGTATGGAGTTATGTTGGTATTGTGCCTAAAAAAGCCCCAGTAGTTTATTTTTGGTTAGGGTCTTATTTTTCAGTGTCTTTTCAATAAGGGGTGTGGCACCAGTAAAACCCATCAACAAGGGTTGAGACCTATGTCTATATGGGTCTCTCTCTCCCTCTTTTTCTGCAACAGGGCCTTGAATCAACCACATCCAAAAACAAAATTGAATTAAACACAAAAAAAAATGTATTAATTAACCACTTGCCTACTGGGCATTTTTACCCCCTTCCTGCTCAGGCCAATTTTCAGCTTTTACCATGTTATATTATCAGCTGTATCCAAAGGACACAGTGATCACAGACAGGGATGGTGAACCCTGTCGGGAGCATATTGTAGGTGCTTTCTGGGAGGATGTCATATGACGCCCTCCCAGAACTGGATGACAGTGCTGTAGCCGTCATTCAGCTATAGCTCGGTAAGAAAGTAGTTAAGTACAAAAGCAAATATGTTGATTGCCCAAAATGCTAGCAATCAGAATTTATGTACAGTTTCCCAGCTGACCCTAAACTCCCCTTTTGCAATTTTTTAAATTTCCCTATGCTTTCTTTATACTAACACCATGGATGTCCTGTGTTCATCTTCCTTTTTATTGTTAGAGAGTTTGCTTATCCAAAACCCCCTTATTGGCCCTTCCAAGCCTGCTAGCCATAATTCAAATGCCATACAGGGCATCATAGTTTAAAAAATAAATCTCTCCAAAGAATCTGCAGAAGACTTCACCAGGACAACGAATTTCAAATCCACAGGATTCACCAAGAACCTATAGCAGCATCAAACCTGATCCCTGCCAAATATTTTCATCAACTAAATTAAAATTATTTCAGTCAACTAAAATCCAACTAAAACTAAAGAAAGTCAGATGACTAAAACACAACTAAAACTAAAATGGCATTTTAGTCAAAAGACTATGATTAAAACTAGATCAAAATATGTCAAAATTAACACTGTACTACCACATAAAAATAAGCAGAGGGCATCTACTAACCTGCTGAAAGGGAAAAAATATAAGAACAAGGCTTTCCTTATATGTTTTCTTAGTATTTAATGTTGGTAATATGTTCAGGTAAAATCTGCAATGGCATTATAGCCAACAGAATTTACAGTTTTGTGTTTTTTTTATATTTTAAAGTTATACTTCTGTTTGTCAAAAAGCAATATTTTTGTTTGGTTATGAAACTTGGTTTTATTTATAACAGCTAAATCTCTGTCTGTAGTGCATGTTCAAACCTTAATATCATAAAACTTAACATGTTGCTATGTTTTTACTCCAGGAGTACATAATAAATTTGGAAATTCTAGAGAAATGCTTAAATAATGCATTACAATTTATTTAATCTATTAGATTTTAGTCGACTAAAATGTATTGGATAATTTAGTCGACTAAAATACGAGTATATCTAAAACAATTCAGATGACTAAAATATAACTAAAACACCATTTTAGTCAAAAATCTATGGCTAAAACTAAATCAAAATTTGACGTCAAAATTAACACTGATCCCTACTTTGGAGGGGGTACCTTACAGATTTGTTTGATAATTAATAATTTTATATTATGAGAAATGCAACAGGAAGATTTGGAAAATGCAAAGTGCATCACAGCACCCAAAACTCGCAGGTGAATAGGAACAGAGCTGTAAATTGGGGAGAGCTTATTGGTGTACTATCCAAGATATACTGTAAGGAAAGGCCCAGCCCACCTCCACCTATCCACCTAAAATATCATATTTTGGATGGATTGGTCTTAAAGACTTGATTAATACCCATATATATTTTATGCCATCAGGTAAAAAGGAATGTATATGGTCTGCTGTATTGTTTCTGCTTTAAATTTAATGGCCTGTGAATGTAGTGCTGGCTCTGTCACACTAGCTTGTGACAAATTGTCAAATAACTCGGACAACTGCAGTAGCCTCCATTCTCTTAAAATGTGTGCACAGTTAAAGTGTTTAGAAATTCTTGGCACTAGAAAGCTTAGTGGAGTTGGGGATGGAAGATCACATTTTAAGCTACAGTTATGCAGCTAGGAACTGTTTACTGCCGCAAATGTGATTTTGAAATTATCATCATCATTTCTTACTAGCAAGAGCTCAGTGTTTATTTTCTGGTAATGAACACTTCACGCTAGAAGGAGCAGAGTTCAGCTTCTATCGAGAACTTAAAGTTTGTTTACTACTTTTATTAGAAAAGGTGCTTGTGGTTGTTTATATTGTAGGCAATTGATTAAAATCCATGATTTTTATTTGGAAGTTTATTACGTGCTTCTAAAGACATTGTTCTGACACCACAGACGCAGTAGAATGCTTTATAGTGAGAAATATTTAATATGGAAGTCAATGGTGGCGTAAAATACACATGACACTGAGCTTTTAGCTCTTTCCAGAAAAGAAATGCTGAAGCAATTCACTTCTTTATTTTAAGTGTTTTACACACTATTGATTTAATATAAAAATACTTTATAAGTATTTATCATTTTGAAAATGTATAATACAGCAGAATTCCAGGTAATCATAAAATATCCTGTTATCTGCCACTGTCCCCCACAGAAAGTCATCTCTTGTAGAAAATGTTGCTCCTCCAGGCAGGGGTGGACTGACAACTCATGGGGCCCCCGGGCAATAGGGAATCATGAGGCCCCTGTGTCCTTGCCCAAACTCAAAAAAGCCTATGAAAAAGGTACCAGGGGCATCTCATGGGGCCCCCTAGTGACCCCGGGCCCTCGGGCAGTGCCCAAGTTTCCAAATGGTCAGTCCGCCCCTGCCTCCAGGGTCATCCAGCCCACTTCCTGTGAGTCAAAGCTGTCATCATACTGGTATGGGCTCACAGTACTGTCATTACGTAATCGAACATTCAGTACTGTACTAAGTACTGCCTACCACCAGCGCAAAAGATGATGGACCCGTGTCATCAAACAATAACAGATCCGCTTTGACCAGCAGACCGAAACTAGCCAAATTATATAGCAGTGTAAAACTGGGCAGAAGCAGGAAATTTTAATGAGGCAGAATTGGCTGAACAGCAGGACAGTTTTAATGGGCAAGTCTAGGCCCAAATTTACTAGTGACAAAAAGCACAGGTAGATACTTTACTACAACATTTAAGATACTTCAGAGAAAACAGAGGCATAAAATTGACTAGCAACGGGAGAGTTTTAAACTGATAATAAAGGATTGTTTTGCCTTAAAATAAAAAATATGTTATACCCAACTGCTCTGTGCAATGGTATTGCACAGAGAGGTCCCTAACCTATTCTTCTGGAGTGACCCAGCAATGCTGTCCACTCCACCTTCCTCCAGGGGCCCCTCAGCTAGGCCGATGCTACCACTAGGCAAACAAGCAGCCACCTAGGAAGCACTACTGCCTAGATCTAGATGGGTGCTGGGGCGTGCTACGCCCCCCTCCCCGGAGTTAATTTGTGCCCCCCCAGGCTGGTCTTTCCATGGACACTTTGCATGGCTGCTGAGTACTTTCCCTCATCCCCGCACGCATGGCTGGGACAAGGGATGAGCAGCCTGCAAAAGAGAAATGACAGGAGAGAGCTGGGAGGTTTAGGCTGTAAAAGGGATGATGGCGGGGGGAAATTTGTACTAGGAGAAGGAATGGGAGGATATGAGCTAGGAGGGGAAGGAGGGGTTGGGAGAAATTTGTACTAAAATGTGGGGGTTTGTGTAAGGTGGGGGGATTTTATGCCTAGAAGGGTAATTTGGAGGGGTTTTAGCTAGAGGAGGGATTTGGGGGAATTTTTCCTAGGTGGTGGGATTGAAGGAAGAGGATTGGTGCTGGGAGGGGTAGATTGGGGGGATTAGTACTATGAGGGGGATTGGGGTGGGATTTGTACTACAAGGGGGTATTGGGGGGGAATTTGTGCTAGGAGAGGGGATTAGGGAATTTGTGCTAGAAGGGAGGATGATGGGGGGGAGGGGGGGATTTGTGCTAGGAGGGGGGATGGGGGGTAGTGCTAGGAGAGGGAACTTATACAAGTAGAGGGGATTGGTGAAATTTTGTGATTGAAGAGAAGATTGGGGGGAATTTGTGCTAGGACGGGGGAGGAAGGATTTGTTCTGGGAAGGGTAATTTGTAAGGGGTTTGTGCTAGGAGGAGCGATTTAGAGAGAATATGTGCTAGGAGGTGGGATTTTGTGGGGTTGTGCTAGGAGGAGGGGATTTGTGCTAGGAGGTGAGATTGGGAGGATTTATGCTAGGAGGGGGGATTTGGGGGAGAGTATTTATTCTAGGGTGGAAAGTTTGAGGGCAAAGAGGATGTGTGCTAGGAGTGGTGAACTAGAAATACAACTTTTTTTTTTTGGGGGGGGGTGCAGGCGTGCAAGTAGCTGGTCTTGCCTAGGGCACAAAATAGTCTAGCACCGGCCCTGCCCACAGCAAGCCGTATGCTAAGGGGTCACATGTGCAGGCGTGCTCTCGAGCAGGACTATGTGCATCCATAGACACATACAAAGCCAGTAGACCACATACTCCCTCCTTACAGGAGGGAGACTAACAGCAAAAGGAGCCTATGGCTCCCACTGCTGCCTGTATCTCTAGTGAGACCAGGAAGTGGAGGAGCAGTGCTGAAACTGGGACAGCTCTGGATCGGTGAGAGAAACTAGGTAAGTGTTTAAGGATGGGGGGGGGGGCAGGACACAGTGGAGCATTTTTTATCTTAATACATAGATTTTCAAATCTTTTAATCATAGATATAAGGCCCAACCAGTATATTCATATGCAGTGAATGTGGGTGATATAAGTTTTTTTTTATAAAGAAGATAGCAGTTAAAAGGAACAGCTGGCCTTGAATCAACCACCAATGTATGTAAATGCAGCGAATATGAGTGGTATAAGTTTTCTATAAAGAAGACAGCAGTTAAAAGTAACAGCTGGCCTTGAATCAACCACAACCACAATCAACCACAAAACTATACACAAGAAAGCCCTTAATATTAAGAAAAAAAAACAGGAAAGGGGTTGATTGCCCAAAGAGCTAGCAATCAGAATTTATGTATATTTTCCCAACTGACCCTAAACTACCTTTTGCAGTTTATTACATTTCCCTATACTTTCCCTACAGCACCTTACCATACGCTAACACTATGGCTGTCCTGTTATTAAAAATTCAGTACTGCACTAAGGACTGCCCATCACCAGTGCAAAAGATGACGGACCCATGTCATCACCAGACCAGCAGGAAGATCTGGAACTAAAGTACAGTATGTATATGCAGACTTTTAAAAAAAACTCCATTCTGTAGGATTGGGGAAGGCGATTGCGGATGGTCTTTAAGGGTATTAAAAAAAACCCCTGCGGCAGTTGTACTTCATAGCATGAGAAGTATGAGATCCAAAGTCTAGGAACTAGGTGGACTATTATTCAGATCTCCATTTCCTACATTTTGCTTAAGCGGAAGGTACAGTGGTTTTGCACAGATTTGTATTTTCTTTAAAAAAACTCTATTAAATATTGCACATGATGGGCAGATGTGCACGTTTTTGGCGTGTTTTTATTCCCATAGAAAAGAATAGAAATGCGCAATTGACACGTTTTTGTGCGTTTGCGCACATTTTTTGCAATTTTCTGCTCAGATAAAAAAAATGTTAAATAAAAAATAGTATTAGCATATGAATAAATAAAGGTAAAATAAATATAATAAATACACATATAAATAAAAAAAATCATGATTAATAAATCATAAATAAATAATAATCCCTAAACTTAAAAAAAGAAATAAATTATTATTATTATTATTATTATTATTATTAATAATAATAATAACTAAACTCCCGAGCAAAAAAATATAGTATTGATAATAATAGCAACAATATTAATAATAATAATAATAATAATAATAATAATAAAATATTGTTGTTATTATTATTTTATAACTTTTTTAGGTTTTGGGGTTAAGGTTATGGGTTATTTAATATTGATATACTAATTTACTATTTCAAGGATTTATTTATGATTATTTTTAGTTATTTGTGTATTTATTTTACATTTATTTATTCATTTTATTATTATGTACATTATGTAGTCTTGTATTCAGTCACCTGGGGAAACTCTAGATTTAATTTAATATGCATTACCTTAGCACTGTAAAAAGCGTATTAAAGAGATCAATAACTAAAACTAAAAATTACAAGCTCAATTAAAAAAGTCTTAGGAGTGACTCATTCCTTATTAAAAATTTTAGTCCAATGCCTCAGTTAGGTTTGACCAGTCAGAAAGGGGGATACTTTTGCTTTTGGAATAACTTATACTGCTTTGTGAACCATTTGCCCTTTATGAAATGTTTATCTCTAAAACAAAGTTGTACCTCTCTCCAGGCCTTTGGAGAATAAACTCCTCTCTATTACATCTACATATTTTACATTTGATATTTTAGGTCCAGAGCACCTACTACTATTTTTCTGTACACAAGCTCTGTTGCTTTCATACAAAGGTGAGTTACTTGGCCTTGTTTGCACAGCGGAGGTAGAGCTATTTTTCACACAGTCTTTTGTGAAGGCTTCATTGGACTGTAGATGGGTGTACCAGGATCCAAGTGTGTGATGATGGTGCCACTAGATATCTTCCATTGTGAAGGGAAGTCAGCATGATGAGGGAAATATGTAACATTTATACAAATACTTTCTAATATGGGGAACCAAGACCAGAATCCCATCGTAAGAAGGCAAGAGTGCTAATCGTTCAGCCACTATACTGCCCACACACTTTCCTATGACCTAAGATCTGTGGCTTCCTTCCGTAGCTGCTACATTCTTTTGTGGAATTTATCCAAAAATGTCCAAAGAAATAGAGAACAAATAAATACAAATAGCCTCTTATGGCATGCTGTTGTCCATCTTCACCCTGCTGCCTTGGACAATGAAGAGGAATTTACTCAGACTTCAGGTCACCAAAGACTCCAAACCTCAGTCAGGTCAAGTCAAAACTGAGTGCAGATACAATGAACATTATCTTTATATTTTTTAATGACCTTAATACTCATTTCTATTTATATAATCTGATTAAGGCATATAGTAAACTCAATGGAAAGTTGTGCACTTTAAGGTCACTACAAAGGACACAAAGACCTCTGGAAAAGAAGAGTTTTACTTTGTAAAAGGTGTTTTTCACCATACAAGCTGTGGATATGTTAGCTAGCTTTCCACAGGAATTGGTTCTAGTAATTTTAGTAGATTGTTTGAAATATTGCTGGATGTGTTTCTAAAAGCACACAATATAAATGGCTGCTTATCTTTATAAGAAATAAAATTGTAGGGTTTTCTTAGGGAAATATCAGATTGGCTTTGAGGATCAGAAAATTGTTTTTTTCCATCAGAGCACATTTCTTGACATCTTACTTTTTTTCACCTTGGCTCTAGGTTTGGGGTTCTGAGGATTAAAGTCTTTTCATGTTGAGGGGGAAAAGGTGAACTTAATGAAATGAATCTTTTTCTCAGCTTGTAACTGGGTAATTAGGTTTATTTGATAAGAAAAGCACAATAGTCAAAAATTATCAAATCAAATGTATCTTATACTAAGGAAACTTCAGTAAGGTAAGGCTGCATTCACACCTGAGCGTTTTGTAATGTGAAGCTCGATGCTCCAAAATGCTCAGGGGGGAAAAATCAATATTACTCTATGGGGATGGTTTACATCTCCACTCCAAGTCGCCTGAAGCAGAATGCCTGAAGCTCAAAAACATTTTGGAGCTACTTTTGTAGCTCAATTAGGGCAGATGTGCATGTTTTTGGCATATTTTTATTCCCATAGAAAAGAATAGAAATGCGCAATTGACGCATTTGTGCGTGTTTTGTGCGATTTTCTGCTCAAATTAAAAAATGTTAAAGAAAAAATAGTATTAGTATATGAATAAATAAATGTAAAATAAATATAATAAATACAGATATAAATAAAAAATCATGATTCATAAATCATAAATAAATAATAATTAACCCCTAACCTTAAAAAAATGAAATAAATTATTATTATTATTTATAAATAAACACCCGGAAAAATATTATTAATAATAACAATAATAAATTATTGTTATTATTTTATTACTTTTTTAGGCTTTTGGGTTAAGGTTATGGGTTATTTATTATTAATATACAAATTTACTATTACAAGTATGTATTTATGATTATTTTATTTATTTGTGTATTTATTTTACATTTATTTATTAATATTATTATTAGCATTATTATTATTACCCTAACAATAAATAAATAATGAGAAAATTATAAGTAAAATACTAGAAATAAAATAATTAATAAATAATAAGAAAATAACAAATAAAATACTAATCCCAACCCAAACCCAATCCTAACCCTAACCTAAACTTAACTAACAACATACCCTAACAAAAAACAAAGTAATAAGAAAATAATAATATTAATAATAATAATAATAAAAACTAAAGCTGATTGAAAAACTAAAAAAAACAAAAACCTAGCAGCAAATGATGTAACAGATGATATTTTTCTCTATTGGCTAATAAAAACATGCCAAAGTTCAAAAATGCCTAAAAACGCTGTATGAAAACATGCAAAAACCTGCAAAAAACATGCCCAACAAAACGTGACAAAAACGCTGAAAAACACTACGCTCAGATGTGAATGGAGCCTTAAACCATTTGGTTACTACAGGTTTCTACTTTTTTTTTAACAAGCCAATATGAGTGCTACCAGCTGAAGCAATGTGCAGTTTCTGGCATATCTCTGTTCTAATCTTAAAATATTTTTTACAACTATGGAACACATTTCTTAGAATAATGCACTCTTCTTCTCCAATAATTATTTCTGAAGGTGGAAGTGAATTATAAAGCAATGCAACTGACAGCTTTAGTTTAAATAGGGAGTCTGCTAAGGTTATAGTAACATGTCACGGTAAATCATTAATATTTATTTCTATGCAATCAGATCATCCTTTAGATAAACATTCTCTCTGGAAATGATGGGCAGATCAGAACAAGCCTGATTCTCCTTAACCCCTGACTTCTACATCTGCCTGCCTGGCTCACCCCAATCTTAAATTTCCGCACGTCTGCATTTGTTAGTTTTATTAATGCCACTTTGACAAAAAACATATATTAATACAGTAGGAATTTGCGGTTATTCTTTTTTATATGAGAAATACAGATTTGAACTCTGTCACCCTAGCAAATAATATGTGACAGTTTACTGTCATTGGAAATGTGGGCTTCACTAGAGGACAGTGGTCATGAATATTGCAACAGCAATTTATAGTCATATTACCAAATTTATACAGGAGATTATGTGTCCCATGATAATATATACACCCAGCTAATCAGCAACTTTGTTTATTATTAAACAAAGTCATAAATAAATTAGGTTTGAAGGTTTAACTATAACCATATGCCCAAAGTCCATACATGCTCCAACGTGACAACCCAACAAACAAATAAATAACCAGTACCTATCCTGTTCGGGTAACTCTTACAAGAAAGGCAAGTGACATCTGTACTGTCAGCAAACAGACAAGGGACATGAACCTGGAATTCATATTTCTCTGAATTTTTTTTTCATAATATATGCAACAAATATATGTTTTGGGTGGCCAGAACAGATGTTTGCTTATAATTCCTAGAGAATTATAGTACATTGTTAAGGCGATCCATTGTTAAGGTAGGCTTCGCAGTAAACAAAAATGTTGTAAGTAATTAAGCAGCTCAAAGTGTATATCTAAATCCAAGAGCAAAAATCAAATATACTTTACTACCTTTAGCTAAGTTTTGCCTTTTTTGTGATTTTCACCTGCTGATCCAGTGACACAATTCCCTTGCTAGGGTAACAATCCTTACTCCCTGTACGCCGATATCTATGGAGGAGCAACATAGCAAGTGGTGGTGTTTTATAGCTCACAGAGGGAGCTTGGAACAATAATTTATTACAGTCATTGGAGGCACAGGAATTTAGAGGCTCATGCTATTGTTGATAAGATCAACAGGTATTATTTTGCACTTATAAAACTGACATAACATAACACTTTTAATGGTTTATTTTAGTGGTGCACTGAAATTACAATTCTGCTGCTGAAACCGAAAACGAAAATTCAAAATGCATTTGGCCGAAAACCGAAATGCGCAGTTTTTAAAAATGAATATATATTTTTTGGAAAAAAATACACTTTGATTAAAAAAAACAAAAAAAAAATATATATCCCAATTTTTTTGTAAAATATGAAAGAGGATGTTAAGGCAAGTAAATAGATATCCAACATGTCACGCTTTAAAATTGTGCACGCTCGTGGAATGGCATGAAACTGTAGTACTTAAAAATCTCCATGGGTGATGCTTTAAACATTTCTACAGGTTAGCAGTGTAAACTTACAGAGCTGGTCTAGTGCGAGAATTATTGCTCTTGCTCCGATATTCGTGGCGATACCTCACGTGTGTGATTTGAACACCATTTACATACGTGGGCATGGCCTATGTATGCGTTCACCACTACGTGCGAGCACAGGGGGACGGGGCACTTTAAACTTTTTTTATTATTTATTTAATGGATTTTTTGTTGGTTTTTTTTGCACTGTCCCTAATTACTTTTATTCTTATCACAAGAAATGCATAAGGGGTTTCAGTAACTTTGACTGCTGAAGCCAAATTTTAAAAAAAGATATTTATTATACAAGCATGCAAGGAGAGCAGCAAGTAATACAGAGTATTGTTTAAAAAAAATGTCTGCTCTGTCTCATTAGGACCTTTTAATACAATTTATATGCTCTACAGTGGGTGGTACCTAGCTATCTGATCTTTCTTTGAAGAGCCATCTGTGTCTTTGGGGAAACTCATTGAGATGCGAATAGTTGTCCACATGCTTGTTACTTCCAGTTGCTCTTTGGATTAACAGATCTTCAAGGGCTGTTACAACAAACTTACAACTAAAGGGGAGGGCAATTGGTGTGAGATTGGTGTGGAACTGGTTTTCTCATACAGAAAGAGGAAATACAGGATGTTAGGCCATCTGCTTCATTACCAATGTATTTCATATTAACAATGTATTTTATTTATACCTAAAATGGCTGTTCCATTTTCCACTTCACATGCATCCCTTGTGATACAAATAATTAGTGACAGGTCCTCTTTATGGAGAGATATGGGGTCAATAAGACCCCACATCTCTCCTCTGCAATGTAAAGCATTGGATCAAAAAAAAGCATTGATCTAGTGCTTTAAAAAAACAAATTGCCGAAACCGGAAGTGACATCACTCTGGTCCTCCAAGGGCATAGAGATGAGTGGAGGCCATCTTTCTTTCACTCATCTCTATGCCCAGTTCAATGGTTTCTCAGGTAAGGCTGAGAACTACCGAGCAGCAGTGGTAGTGGCAGTGGCAGCGAGTGGGCAGCGACGAGGGGCGGGGTTTTTTTGGCACCTGTATGGGTACTTTTTTTCCATATCAGCCTATGGCCAAGATGGGTGTTTTCGGCCAAGACGTATCAGCCACTGAAATTTTGGTGCATCCCTAGTTTATTTAATAGACCACTTTAATGGTTAGCATGATAGCCTCAGTTTAGCTTCCATCAGGAGAGTATGTGCATTTCTTACGTTGTCCCTTTTTACTTCCAGAAAACCTTCATGTTAAGCTGGCCATGGATCAAAATTTGACCTGTTCAGCAGAGACTGGCAGAGATTCATTCCATCTATGGGCAGGCTGACTGTACCCAAGTTGACCCATTGATTGATTGACTTGTGTACAACCAACCTGTTGGATTTTTTACATGTCTACAGCGGCTATAGCTCCTGGCGCCCCTTCACCTGCAGAACACAATGGCGCTATAGGAGCGGTGGAAGGAAAGAACATTGAATCATCTATGAGCTGCTGTAGGGTCATTGACAAGCTTGGGGCTGTGTCAATGAGCTCACTTTCGACATAAATTTGACATGCTGAGATCATTCAGGATTCATTAGTAGGTGCATATGACCTGCAGTTAATTTCCTTTTGACTTGCATTTGTCCTGCTTCAAGTTGATTTTGTATTCCCATAGACCTGTATGGGAAGACAAAGTAGTTCTGAAACAAACCTCTGTTCACACAGGCCCTCCAGGAGAACAATACAACTAGGATTACTGTTGGATTTGGGGGGGCAATAGGAAAAATGTTCTTCCGATAATTAAATTTTTGTGCAGCAATAACTGTGCAGATTATATTTAATTTTAAATGTCCTGAATGGATTCAAGTAAAGATAAGCTGTTTTGCAAGAAAGTATAGTATGCCTTGTACACATTTGCTAGCCCTGCATATTGTATCCCTCCTCATTTATGTTAACCTTTTTGAGAACAGAAATATGTGCCAGAGACAAAAGAATAAAACACATGAATCCAAAACATACAACACTGCATAATTTTCTGCCAAGGCCACGCCACGCTCGCTGTCTGTACAGCAATTTGTCACTCCAGGGCTCTTTTCCAGCATCATACTAATAAGTAAGAGAACTTTGGTGGGCAATGGTGGCCTTGTTCTGTCTCACTTAATATGTACAGTTGAAGTTTTTCCCTGCAGCTGCAATATAGTATTCATCACATGTAGCTAATATGCTAAGCAGTGTCAGTTTAAACCCAGTGGTTAATAATTATATACCTTTCTGTGGTGCATATTCGGCTGAAGATTTTTCTGCTGCTACCTAAAATTGCACATCTAATAATTATAGTCACAAAGGTAACAAATCCAACTAATAGCTAGGATTATGTAGAAAAGCAATTAACCACATCATTACCAGGCACTTTCACCCCGTTCCCATCCAGGCCGATTTTCAGCTCTCAGCGCTGTCACAATTTGAATGACAATTGCGCGGTCATGCAACAGTGTATCCATATGAAATTTGTATCCTTTTTATCACACAAATAGAGCTTTACTCAATGATATTTAGCCCTCATGCACACTGGATGTTTTACAGCTGCTGTTTTTGGCTTTTGACAGTTTTTTTTCTACAGCCAGTAAACCCCCCAGCATGTTATCCTATATGTCCATGCACACATAGACTGTAATCAACTTTTTTTGGCAGGGGAGTTTTTTGGCTGGGAAAAAACCCCAGAACTAGTGGGTTTCTAGTGGAGTTTTTCAGCTGTAAAATGCTGAAAAATGTGGCAAAACACAGTAAAACTCCGCAAACCAGCATTTTTAGATGTTTTTTTACCCCCCAAAGAAATTCGGGGGTAAAAAAACGTTTTTTAACGTGACTTTACACAGCTAACATTTCCAGCGTTATCAAAATATCCAGTGTGTATGAGGGCTTAATCACCACTGGGGTTTTTAATTTATTTGCTAAACAAATGAAAACAAAACAAAAAAAAAAATGTGAAAAAACACATTTGTCTTCATTTCTGTTTCATTCTGTTTTCAGATAAAAACATCTTTCTTCATAAATTTAGACCAAAATGCATTCTGCTACAGTTCCATGGTGAAAGTAACCCAAATCAATGTTTATTATTTAGTTTTTATGAAAGATATAGAGTCTACCAACTATGGGATATATCGGAGAATTGATCAGTCCTGATATACTGACGGCCTATCTCATTTCTTGAGGCTCAGAAATGCCAGGACAGTACAGGCCCTGTGCTGATCACATGTGCTCTCCCAAGAAAAAAAAACCTCTCTGTATCAAATGGTCATTTCCTTCTCGCCTAAGGGTAAAACAAATCTAAATGCCTAAGCACAATTTTGCAACGTTGACATGTGTTAGTAAAACCGTACATATCATCACAACTACTTTGTACATCCAGGTGAATTATACCACCTTTTTTTCAGGACAAATTGGGCTTTCATTTGCTGGTAAATGGTAATGGATATCCCCTGATTCTTTTTTCATTATCAAAGGAAAACTGGCCCAAAATAGTAAAACAAAAATGAATTTATTTTATTTAGCTGTGTGTTTCTTGTTACTACCATAACCTACCACCAAAGAACAACCCATAATAAATTATCCAGCTCTTGATGATCACAGCAATACCATATATGTGTATGTTAGTTGTTGTTTGTATCGGTAGTACAGCCCAGAAACAATAGTGCACATTTTGTTTTTGTCTTTTTTTTACCTAAAAACACACTGACATTGACACTAAGTGACACTGATGCCAATTTTTTTTAAAATCCTGACCTTTACCCCTGACCTTTTGAACTTGATCTTTGACCCTGACCTTGACCCAAACACTAACCCTGGCGCTGAACTAGATCAAACCTTGATCTAGGTATTTTTTCTATTATTTTTTAATATGTATTTATTTATTTATTTTATAAACATTCGTTTCCCCCTATGCCAGGAGTTAGAGAGATACAATGTATATCTCTCCTCCATTCATAGAGAGAGAAAAATAACAAGGGGGCCGGGCTGCACAGTGACTGATCACTGTGATAGCCAATCAGAGACTATCACAGCGATCATGTGACCTGGAATTGGGAGTCCCAGATCCTGTTCGTGCTCTCAGTGACACCACGGTCTTTGCGCACTCCCAGCACAAAGACAGGTACGCAAATATGTGGACCCACGGAAAAAAGCCCAGTTCTGTGAGGCCGCATATTTGTGTTACATCGGCGTCAAGGGGTTAAGCTGAATTGCAGGTATGGATTTTTTGCATAGTTATATTGGTCCAACCTGGAATGGGACTGCCTGCACACAGACGCCTTGAACGCCCGTATACCCTGTGCAGGCAAAGCCGGCCCTTCAGACAGATGTACACTTAAGTATGCTTGTATGAATGAGACCTAAAAGAGCAAGTTTTTCTGCATATTGTTCTGTGTGACTTT
This sequence comes from Staurois parvus, assembly GCF_062004578.1. Classification (NCBI taxonomy): domain Eukaryota; kingdom Metazoa; phylum Chordata; class Amphibia; order Anura; family Ranidae; genus Staurois; species Staurois parvus. Next base: position 7,610,851 of record NW_028318515.1, read on the forward strand.
ACTGTTGTTCATTCAGTCTTTACATGCCTTTTTTGCCTGTTTTTGCTCTAGACAGCTTCTGTTAGTCTTAATCTAGTCTTACATGGCTGATAATTTAGGACTATACACTGTAGATCATTGTAATTAGAATTATAACTACTAATATAAATAGCATTCCGCTTTAAAGCAAATTATCTTCCAGACACAGGGGCACTGACCCACATTCAAATTAGTAGCCCTTTATTCATAAATTTGTATTCGTCTAACTTGTTCTTTAATAAGGTGCATTGTAAAAATGTGCATTATTTATTATGCAACACAGCGCTCACATTCTTGGTCCAAAGCGTTCGCCAGGTCCCCAATGCTATTACCAAAGCTCTTTCCCTAATAAATATTGTCAATATTTGGACAGTTGAAAACAAACAGCAGACTATTTTCTGTTCTTATTCCCAACACCCGCCAGTTAGATGGTTATCCATTTGCTTTGTACAATGGTTCCCTCTTCGGAGACCTTGCTTAGTTAAAGTGAGCTATTATCAAAATGAAGAACTGCAGAGAATTGCCAGTTTCAGTACTCTGCGGCATCAAACTAACAAATCTTCTTCATAGGCTGTAACTGGATTACCCATCAGTTTTCATACACAGTACTCTGAAGTGAGTTACATGTGCACAAATTATTCTCCAGGCTGAAAGTAGGTTCCCTGTAGGGAGGCCAATGATGTGGCAGCCCACATACGTCTTAAATAGACTACATCAATCAAGTGTTTTGGACAAGTTTCACAATCTTTGCAATCAGCATGAAAAACTAGAAATAGATGGTAAAAAGAGAAGAACCACATTTACTTAAGCCAGAATGAGAATATTTCTTCTTTTACTGTTACTTACAAAGGCAAACTAAAAGCAGAAAAAACTGCTTATTATTGGTTAATTTAATACAAATTTACTTAACATTAAAAAAAATTGTATATCATCTGTTATAATACATTATAATTGTTGATGTTAAACCATGGCTTTAAAGCCTGTGTCTTGTATTTTAGGAATAATCATTAGATCAGTGGTTCTTTACCTTTTTTTGAGTCACGGACCCTTTTAAGAATCTGATGAAAGCTATGGACCCCCTCCTCAGATATATTTGCATAAACATAACTTTGCATGCAATGAATATATGTGTTTTCTGTTGAAATTTGATTGCCTCATACTGTACATATATGACATACACAAAGTTTAAATAAAGTGAACAGTCTTGGAAAAAAAAAACTCCTTTCATGCAGAAAGTAATGGCCACTTATTACGACAATGAAATACAATTATCTTGCACAAATTAAACAGAACAATTATAATTCTGCTCCAATCTACTACTACTACTACTATTAGAAAATGAGAATTAGCACTTGCTATTATGGAGTGGCACAAGATGATGGTTGTGCAGAGAATGTTGACTCAAATTTAAATGGTAAACATGGGATAACAGTCAAGAGATGCTTAGTGGTCAGCCCTATGAGCAGTGGCAGGGTATGTTTTCTTTAATTTTTTTAAATGGCAAACCATTGATTGGGATAAGGGGGAGGGCTGTATAGTGAATGTAAATGTTTTTTTTTTTAATCTGATAAAACCACTTCTATGGCTGCCTATGTGTTGCTCCGAGATAGATGCACATGCAGCAAAAAGCAGCTCACAAGGAAGACAAGTCTCAGCACCTGCCTGAATAATCCCTTGAAAAGGGCATGCACTTTATCCAAGGTTATTTGATTTTTACGGGCTACTAAACAATTTTGCCACAATTATCCAGAGGTGGACAGAAGAGAGAAACCAATTAGGAAACCATCATAACAATTTGTACATTTGAGTCCTGGCCCTGCCCTCTCTTATCCTGCTGTTGGCACTGTGCTTTATGATAAATTGGTCCAAATCCATGGTTGATTTGTCTAGTAGAAATAAACAGGTCACACACTGATGTAAAATCAGCTTTAATATAATGAATAGAGGATACACAACATTTAGTTTCACCTGTCCACCTCCCGCTCCAATGTGTTTCACCCCACAAAGGAATTAATCATGGAGACTAGGGTCTATGATTAGTTGTGCGTGTACTCCCAAACATTGAAGTACCTTAACTAGCCCTATAATTGTATTCATAAGGTTACTCCAGTAACTTAAGCTGGCCATAGATGGAGCTATTTTCTTTCCTGCAGCCACAGATTTGCAGAAAATGAAATAGCTCGATTCCCCAGAACAGACAGTGTTGGTGGGGGAATCCCTCCAATGGAGCTATTGTGTTCTCCCGGCGGGGGGGCAAGGAGAGCCATCCCTGTTGACAGAACTATAATAGCCACTAGCAATAATCACATATATAATCCAACAGACTGGTTGTACTCAAGTTGATCAATCGACATTCAGTCTGCCCATACATGGTTAGAATCTTCAGTCCCTGCTGAACCGACCAAAATTCAAACTGTCTATGGCCCGCTTTATTGTTACCATCTGTAAAAAAACCCAAGTGATTGTTTATTCATGGAAACTTAGAAAGCCTGCATTTTATTAATCACTCATATGCAGTGTGGATAGCACTGCTCTCCCTTTTTAAATACCGCACTTAGTTCCCCTCTTAATATATATTTAGTCTAATCTCTTCCCACTCTTTCACCCTTTCTATAACAATCCAGACTCCTACCACACCTTACAAGCCACATTATTGTTGTGCTTTCGAGTTGCCTATGCCAGGAGAACCTAAAATAAATACAGGATCCCACAAGATCCTCATTTGTAGAATAAAACTACTATTGCCACCATCAGCAGTGATTCCCCATGATTAAACAATCAAGGTCATAACAGTGAAACAGGAGAAGCTTGCTAATTAATATTGTTTCCTTCTTTTTAGTCCCATCTTTGGAAAGCTTAAACTCTGGAGCCATCTAGCTATCCTCAAACAGCTCCCACAGGAAGAACCAACCTTGTTCCTCCTCCCAATGAAGCTGATGGATGAGTGTGACGCAGGTAGGCTTGGGTAGTGAAAGCTGTGTTCTATTTTCTCTTTTGAAATGAGAACTAATTATTGATCACAAAAAATGCAATAATTTATGCAATAAACACTGATTCAGTTTATTGAAAATGCCTATTACTCAACAATATACAACCTATCACCTAAAATACTTAAAGCGGATCTTCACCCATAAATTGAAAGTCTCTCTTGTCCATCCCTCCTCTTCTCTGCTACCTATATAGAGGCTTTTTTTTGCTTACCTTTTCTTCAGAAAAAGGGTTCGGTCCTGCCTCCAAATGATGTTTACTGTGCCCGCTGTGCCTCCTGGGATATGTATGTCACTTAGTCACTTAGTAAGGCCTTAGTGTTTCATTCACAGAGGAGGAGGAGGGCAGGCCTAGCGGTGCATCATCGGGAGCCCTGCTGGCTGCAATGAATTGAAATGAATGGGCTGCCCTATATGTGATGCAGCAAAAGGCGTAAACACACGTGTACTGTTGCACCTGTATAGTGTGAATGGAGCCTAAGATCAATAGTGTTTAAAGTTTAGTGTTACCATATCAATAATTTTGGCCACTACAGATCTTAAGTCAGATTGGCCACTACAGATCTTAAATCAGATCGGCCACTACAGATCTTAAATCAGATCGGCCACTACAGATCTTAAATCAGAGGACAACATGGGCTGGGAACTGCAGTCTACATTACGCTGGGTGGCGTCCCTGGTCTCCGAGTCACAGACTATGTAGTACTTGTAGTATTTGCTAAAAAATTGCAGCTTGATTTAAACATTTCCCAATCTAATACTCAAAAGTATTATCAATGTAGCGCTACCCCTGCAGGAGCTGCTTGGTAGATTGGTTTCTCTGTTCTTCTGCTTTGAGTCTGAGAACAACGTCAGCCCCACTGACACGATAGGTTAGGCAAATGGATAGTACAGTGCTACAGGGAGCACAAATACAGATACCCTGCACACAACTAAGGTTCGGTGTCAAAAAGCAAACATCAGACTGATTATAATCATTAGTGGTAAATTAACCCATAATATTGTCACAAGTTGTAGTAAAAAGCAGTATGCACAAAAATGCAAAAGTAAAAGATAGGTCAAAGTTTACTAGACAATATGTTTACTAGGCTATAGCAGCAGAGAATGGAGTTCTATGAAGCTAAACTAGAGTAAACCTGGTAATCCTAAAATGAGTAATAAGTAATGGCATTAGGAAACAGGAACAAAAATAATAATCAATACTGTGATATTTGCTCTGTGTAGGCTATATCCACTTTTGTGCACACTCTATATGAATGGCAGTGATGAAATGTAAAACTCCCCAAAGAGGAAGCTCTTACCAGGGCCAGGACAAGAGGGGGCTGGAGGGGCTGATGCCAAGGGGCGCCTATAGCATGTGAGGTGGGGGGGCACAGTCAGGACAATTTCTGCCATTACAAGCTGACAGGAGTAGTGACAGCAGCATCACTACTCCTGTCAGCTTAGTGCTGGATTACACATGCCAAATCTTTAAAGAGTTTGTTTACCCACCCCTACCCACAATCTTTGCTGGGAGGAGATGGGACGGGTAAGCAAATTGTAAAGTCCCAATTTGACAGTCTCAATGCTCAATGTAAGAGCACCACAGTGACAGCAGTGTGAAGGAGAGACCCAGAAGCAGGCGCAGGATGTGCTCTCCAGCTTCACATTCCTGTCACTGTAGCGCTCCTCCTCCCGGCTTTCCCCTTAACACTCCTATCACTGTAGCTCTCCTCCTCCAGGCTCTCTCCTTCACACTCCTATCACTGTAGCGCTCCTCCTCCCAGCTCTCTCCTTCACACTCCTATCACTGTAGCGCTCCTCCTCCCACCTCTCCCCTTCACACTCCTATCACTGTAGCGCTCCTCCTCCCCCCTCTCCCCTTCACACTCCTATCACTGTAGAGCTCCTCCTCCCAGCTCTCTCCTTCACACTCCTATCACTGTAGCGCTCCTCCTCCCCCCTCTCCCCTTCACACTCCTATCACTGTAGAGCTCCTCCTCCCAGCTCTCTCCTTCACACTCCTATCACTGTAGCGCTCCTCCTCCCACCTCTCCCCTTCACACTCCTATCACTGTAGCGCTCCTCCTCCCCCCTCTCCCCTTCACACTCCTATCACTGTAGCGCTCCTCCTCCCAGCTCTCTCCTTACACTCCTACAGTTTGCTTACCTGCCCCATCTCCTCCTAGCAAAGAACGTGGGTATGGGTGGGTAAACAAACTCTGTAAAGTTCCAATTTGACATCCAGTGGTGTCCCGAGCCACTTTTCATACCCCTTCAGCAGCGGCATCTCTCCTGCCAGATGCTTTTGCAATGGGTTAGATATTGGCCTCTCCTAGGCTCCTCAGCAGCTCTGACATGTCAAGATGAGGAGGAGCCTAGGCTGAAGGGCTTCAGATAGCCATGTGCCATGCTGTATCTGAGGTCTGTGTTTATAAGGGAAGGGAGAATTGCACTGGGGATAGAGTATTAAATATTTGTGCAGGAGGGGTACAAGAGATGTGCTAAAATGAGTGACTTGGGTACTTTTTCTGGAGGGGGGGGAAGAAGATTTGAGCTAGGAAGGGTGAGGGTGTGTGCGAAAAGGGTGATTTTTTTCAGGGGGGGAGTTGTTCTAGCAGGGGAGATTTAAGGAGAGACTTAACCTTAGAGGGTGGATGGGGGGAAGATTTGTACTGACAGAAAGGAAAATTTCTGTTTGGGGAGAATTTTTGGTTTGCAAAGAGAATTTATGCCTAGGGGCTTAACATGCCGATTAGTGCTTTGATTTTTTTTTGGGGGGGTGGGGGCGCTAGAAGACCTTGTCCCAGCACTGCCTCTTATAATGAACAATAGGCAAAGTTATTGTGAAGCAGCTATCTGAGTAAGCAGTCTTTAGCCCTAGTTCTTCATCTGGCTAGTGTTGAGGCCCAGTCTTTATGGTGGTGAATATGAGCGCAGCCCCAATAAAGCCTGCATGCAGTAAATAATGCTGCTAGTTAGATTGTCAGTCTCTATATGCTCCATCTCCACTAGCAGCAACAGATTAATGGCAGCAGTGCTCTCTCACCAGTCCCAGCGATACAGCAACAGGGGTCACACTGTTCAGATGTCAACTCAATTCAGGATCTGCCTGGAGTGACTCCAGTCTTCAGCACGTCTTCAGGCTAGTAGCAGGTTGATGTGCACACCTTGGTCTCCTCACAGCAGAAAAGGAAATCCTTCTGTATTCAGCCTGTGAAAATACAGCTTTGGCTTGCATTGGGACTCGTAGTCCAATAGTCCATTAACTGCCATAATAAAGTTTCTTTCTTGAATTTCATCTCCCATGATTCAATGCTGCCAACCATCAAGTCTCTTAAGCCCTAGTGTTAAATGTCACAATGTTCTGAATCGCTTTCTGTCTCTAGCCAAGCACCTGGCTAGAATTATCCCCCTGACCACTTTCTAAAGAAGAACATCAGGATGTTTAGGTATGAAGCCATGAGAGGATAAGTATACTGTGTAAAATACACTTACCTCTGTAGTACCTTTCAACTGTAAAAGTTTGGCTTCCTCCACTTGCCTAGCACATTGCACATATATATTATATCATGTGCATCATATGGAAAGTTTCCATAGACTCTAGGGGCTGCCTATTTTAAATGAAACACTGCAATGTGGAGAAGGTAAAGGAAGCCAGATTTTAAGCTGCATACCTAGTGAAGTATGACATGAAGATATATGTGACTTACAGTATGTGTATAAAATCATACAGATACAACTTTCAGTAATACTGTTTCCATCAATGCAGTTACATACTATACCTCCCAACTTTCTGAAATGACAAAGAGGGACACCTTTTAGCATACAGGCGACAATTCACAAAGCGGTATCTTACTGCATCCAAGTATATGGTATTATCCTGCACACATAGTTTATTGGCATTCACTAAAAATCACTACTAAAATACCGCATGAGTTATTTTATTAAGTCATGTGGTATTTTAGTAGTGAAAACTTGCAGTAATGTAACCAGTCATCAGCTGTCAGCGAGTTCCCCGCTTACAGCTGAATGTAAAAAAAATAATTGCCGGCAAATAAAATTAAGACAAAAAACAGTGTGACAAAAAACAGACCCTTCAGGTCTGGTATGGATTTTGAGGGGAACCCCCACGCCAAAAAGTCCATACCAGCCTTATCCGAGTATGCAGCCTGGCAGGTCAGGAAAGGGGGAGGAAGAGCGAGCGCCCCCCTTCCCCCCTGAACCATAATAGGCCATATGCCCTTAAAATGGAGGGGGGGTCCTCCCCAAAGCACCTTGTTTCCATGTTGATGGGTACAAGGACTTTTTCCCCACAATCCTGGCCGGTGGTCTGCGGGCGGGGGGCTTATCAGAATCTGGTAGCCCCCTTTAACAAGATGGCCCCAGATCTCACCCCCCATGTGAATGAGTATGAGGTACATCATTAAAAAAAACAAAAATTAAAAAAAGTCTCACCCACCTTTTTTTTCAGTGAATGAGTAGGGGTGTCATGTACTCCATACTCATTCACATAGGGGGTGGGATTTTGTTAAAGGGGGCTTCCAGATTCCGATAAGCCCCCCGCCCGTACACAATAGAAAATATAGCAGTGTGACAAGGGCAACACTGCCTACAAAAAGTGGTTAATTGAAAATCCAAGCAGAGTAATGTAACTGCATTCAATAGCTACAAAAATATTTTATTTGATCCCATGGATCGTAAAGAGCTTGGACATGGACACGGTGAACAAATCAAAATAATATTACAAAGTTAAAAGCATTTGGCGTCTTCAAATCTGGATAATTATCGGCAAGCAGGAATCCACATAAGGTAATGGAGTTCCCTAACTACGTGATCATAGGTTTCCATATATTTCCGCATTGTATCTGGATAAGGAAAAGATTCTTCAAAGATATTCTTTGGTAAACACCACAATAAGCGGAATGACTTCCTATAATGGAAACCAAAAAAGGATCATAGTAGTGGAAACATAAAAATAATGTATGCACAAGTCATATACTAGAGCAAGGCAGCCAAACAAAATAGTAAACTAATGATTCCATTACCTTCTCATGAGCTTGACTGTCATGACAAAATGGTGAATGCAAGGCCTTCCTGGGTAACCACCCCAAGTGGAAATGAATCCACAATAACAAGTGATTCTGAGAATGTATAAACATAAATCGTGAATATCAGACAAAATACCTGAATGGAGTAGATATAAAGGTAAAAAGTATATATTACCATAAGTAGGATCAAGGAGACTTCACCTCACTTGAAATGAGATCAGGTCTTTGTGTTTCCAATAGTGAATATGGGGGTGGAGAGCCAGGTGGTCTTAGTATATAAAATCCAGGCTGATTGTAACAGGCAAAATATACCCCCGCCCGTACACCCTCACAACCACCCTGCCCCACAGCACCCCCCCCACGTTGACTGCATGCTGTCTAGTATGGTTTGGGGGGGCTCACTTATCCCCTCGCTTTCCTGAACTGCTAGGCTGCATGCTCAGATAAGGGTCTGGTATGGATTTTGTGGGGACCCCATGCCATTTTTTTTTTATTTTAGCATGGAGGTTCTCCTCAAAATCCATAACAGCCCCGAAGGCAATTTTTTTTTTACATTCAGCTGACAGGTGATGACTTATTGGTTATTAAGGATGCAGCAATTGCCTACTCCTTAACAACCATGACAGTTACTGGTTGCTAAGGACACTCCTTAAGAACCATGCTATTTAATTCCCTAAATAACGTATGGCTAGATCACGACTTATCCAACAAATTTATTTATTTATTTAGCTTTGTGAACTGACTTTAAAGTCAGTTTATGCAATATTTACAGTGCATTTTTTACTTGAGCGGTAAATACAAGATAAATTGATTGTGAATTGACATTTTGAATATATCGCATGAAATAATTGGAAAAAACGTGTCATGTGATCAAATTATCTCATGTGATCTTCTTTAGTGAATTGAGCCCACAGTATGTAGGCTAAGGACATGTCCCTGCCAAAGCCCAGGTTACATGGACTACAAAGATCTGATATGCAGAAAATAATTGGCTAAACCACACTTTTGCTATTTGACCTCTTTTTCTTTATAAAAAAGTTTAGTGCAGCATAATACTTTTGGTAGTAAAATAGCACTGTACATTTTGTATAGATGTACACATCAGACCAAAAAGAGGGAAAACTGAAGCTACAAGAGGGACAGAGGGATTTGGTCCCAGCAGGCTAACCAGGAGCAAACATAAAACAAATCTGAAAGAAAATAGTAGGAAATTACATTTTCTTTAAAAGAACTGGAAATCGATCTATTACATTTGAACTATTTCCCCAAAGATTCACACCCAAACTTTCTGCATGTGTTTTATGTGGAAATCCACCCTTGTGCCATGAAAATTCTGTTTCAAATGTTTGCAAAGCTGTTCAGTTTTCATGGATTCCAGGCACATGGATAAAAAACAAAAATGATACAATTCCATTGGTAAATGACACATAGGGGTTGATTTACTAAAAGCAAATTGGCTGTTCACATGTGGTAAAGTTGCACTTTGCAAAGAATAACAAGAAAAATTAAAAAAACTGTATTTTTGCTTTGCACGTGAGATGATGGGAGTGAGCAGATTTTCAACTCATTAACTAAGCTAATTCAAGCTAAGGGACAATTTTCTGGCAAAGTGAACAGACTATTTACCTTTAGTAAATCAACCCCGAAGCCTCCAGAGCAGGACTGGGAGAAGGAAGGGTGTTGGGGCCCTGGATTTGGCAGATGTTGGCACCAAGCTGTACAAGTCCTGCATCTTCTTGAATGGAGCACCCCACATACCTGTCCTTGTGGCCCAATTTCTCCTAGCCAGAGGCCTACTCACAACTGGGCCTGAGGCCTAATAGTTGATATAAAAGAATGTCCACATTCAGATGAATTTTCAGACCTTTACTGTAATTACTCTTCCCCAGTTGATACATCAACATGCTGGCAGAACTTGATGCAGAATATCAATAACATTCACATGTTCGCAAAGAAGTCTTATCAGTGCAAAACATAGTGATTCATCTTTATCCATATTCTCATTAGTCCTCTCCTAGGGAGCACCACAAGAGTTGGAGCCTCTTCCCCAAAGGTATGCTAGTTCTTGAGTCCATGGCCATTTCACACGACAGGACAAGCAGCTGAGGGTCAGGATTGGTAAGGTTCCTCCTTCAGCATACCACCACTCTCACAATGTCCCCTCTGTAACTCTGTCCAGCTGGACATGTTCCCTAATGTTCCCTAATGTTATCTGCTCCCACGTGATCAGATCCCACTCATTCTAGAGGACTCTGACACAGGCCACAAGATGATACGCACCAAGCTACAGGACCTTCAGAAGAGGGTCAGGGGTAGACAAGGTGACTCCAGATAGTCCTCACATATTCAGTACCACTCTGTCTGGGAGTTCAGCAGGGCCGTTTTATCCAACAGGCACCCCTGGGCACTGCCCAGGGGCCCCAGGTTTGCTGAGGCCCCATCAAGGCTGGCTTGGGGAATGCTGGGTGGCATAGTAACACCATGGGTAGCACTGCACACCAATTGAGCTGTCAGTGTCACCTCTCTTTGATCATTGCTGGCAGCTCCGCCTCCTCTCTCCACCTAGTCGGGAGTCTGTCTGGGAGTGGGTGCACAGTGCATTGTGCTGTCTGTGGCTGTGCCGATCATGTTACCTGGTATCTCACTCACACAAATACTGTGAGTGAGATATTGAGAGATAGGATGAGGAGTGAACAGCCGCAAGGGTACTAAAAATGGCTTTTCATTTTTGCAGCCTCTGTGTGATTCAGTCAATCCCTGATTTTCCTCCATCAGCAGCCTGATCCATACTCCACTCGCTGATGTGGACACACAGACACATCCACATAGCTGTGCTGGAAGTATGGTGGAAGGTGTGCAGCAGGCAGAAAGTTGACACACACAGTAGAAGCTGCAAAATTGGTGAGTTCCCTGTTCAAACACCCCCACACCTCATCTTGTCAATTGCATATGTCCCTCAGTATGCTTTCTGATTGAAAATGACTGCCACTCCTCTGAAAAGCAATCTACACACTGATTGCTTTTCAGAGCCATTTGACAGGCATCACCATCTGTTTGCACTCTCTAAATGTTGCATCATCCCCACCACAACCATGTGCATTGCACACTATTGTGTGGAAGTTGCAGCATGGACCTTTTTATTTGAATGGGTTGAGTTTAGTGAGCAGTAGTGCCCACCAAATGTAACTGGGGATATAATTCTTGCCATAGTCATGAAGCAAACCATTGTGGCAGCAGCATGTGTAGACCACCAGCTGCATGCAGTACTTTTTTTTCAACATGCACCACTGAAGCGCAGTGGGGTGAACTGGACATACAGTCCCAATACATCTGGTATGAATATACCTTAACCGCTTGCCACCAATTCATAGTAGTTTTATTGAGGGTGGCGGCAGAGGCAGGCAAGATAACATACCCTATGTCGCCCTCTGTCTTTCGGGTTTTTGGGGTGTGCACACGTGCACCTTGCCAACCCATGGTTAGACACAGCACAAATTAATCAACAGGTTGCAGCCAACGATTTTGGCTGAAATCTGCTGATCGCCTGTGTTTACATACAGGGCTCTGTACACAGAACAGTGATCGATTGTTTCTTCTCCCTGCAAAGCAGGGAGAAAAAGCAGCCAGATCTGGAAGTAAAAGCAGCACATATTACACATGGTTAGGCACACAGTAACCCCTTAATTGCCCCTTGATGTTAAAACCTTCCCAGCCAGTGTCATTAGTACAGTAACAGTGTACAGCATTATATCTGATCACTGTATTATTGTCATTAGCGATGTCAGTGTCAGTTAGTGTAACTCTCAATGAAAGTCTGTCACCAGATTGCCCACCACACTATCACAGTCCCACTAAAAGTTGCTGATCACTGCCATTACCAATATAGCATCATACCTATGTAAATTCCAGTATATATACTATAGTTTACATACACAAACCAATTAATATGCACTTATTGGCATTTATTTTTACCAAAGATATGTAGCAGAATAAATTTTGGCCTAAATTTATGAAGAAATTTTATTTGTTTTCTTTTTATTTCATGTTTTATAACAGAAAGGAGAAAATATTGTTTTATTTTTCAGAATTGTCAGGATTTTGTCTTTTATATCATACAAAATAAAAAAATCCAGTGGTGATCAAATACCACCAAAAAAACTCTATTTGTGGGAAAAAAAGTTATATAAATTTCATTTGTGTCCAGTGTTACATGACCAAGCAATTGCCAGGTAAAATATTGCAGTGCTGAATAGCAGCAAATGCCTTGGTCATGAAGGGGGTAAAGCCTTCAGGAGGTCAAGTGGTTAGAGGAAGCAGTAAAATCAAGACTCAACTGAATGACTCTACGGCCCCCAACCACATGACTCCTGAAAAAAAAAAAGTAAAGTTGAAGAATGGATGAGAAATGCTGGCCTATGCATGTGCTTTTCATTGTGTGGTTAGAGGAAGCAGTAAAACCAAGACTCAACTGCATGACTCTACGGCCCCCAACCACATGACTCCTGAAAAAAAAAAGTAAAGTTGAAGAAAGGATGAGAAATGCTGGCCTATGCATGTGCTTTTCATTGCAGCTATAAGGAGATGTAGGGAAGTAAGAGAAGAGAGAAAAAAATTATAATGTGTTTCTTATTGTTTTAAAATCAATTTTATTGAAAGTACTAAGAAATGTATGTTCAAATCTATCAATTATTTATCCTTTAATTCATGAGAGTAGGTGAGTAAATTGGGGCAGGCTTGTAGGGGCCCCAGTGCCCAGGGGCCCATGATGCTAATAAGATGGCCCTGCTGTGCACGGTTCTTTACAGTGAGTTCTGCACACCTTAAAGGGTCAGGGTATTCCAGTTCCTATACCCTGTTCTCACTGGACCCCACCCACGGCTGATATTACATGGGCACTAGCTCCACCCATGACATCACTACAGCCGGGGCAGAACTTAAGGGGACACTACACCTGCTAACAAGGGCAGCTCTATATGCCAAACAGACTCTACTCCATTACAGTGCTTTAGTCTAACACTGGGAGCTTTCTGACAATAGACGGGAACAGAGATAGGGTAATGTCCTCATCAGTGTGCTACTGCTCCTTCATGTAGTATATTATGTTATATATATATATATATATATAATGTGGTGTATTCTCAAGTTATTGACCAAGCCAGAATATGACTGAGTTAGATGTATTTTACTCAAAAAAAGCAGCCCAGAACCCTTTGCTATGTTAATTTTATGCAAGATAACCTGAGCACTCAGGGGCCAACTTGTTACTTTCAAAGTAGGTAATTTGCAAATTTGCAAGGGTGATAAAATGCAGATAGCTCAGTCAGACTTGAAAGGAGTTGGCCAACAGAGGTATTAAGTATGGTAAATAGCATTCTTCAAAGGGTAACTTGTTTATCTAATTAATAGTAAAAGAATGCAGTTTAGGAAATATCTAAACTTTACTTCAGCTGTCAAGCCCAAAAGGCATTACCTGTCACCCAGAAGATCAAATGGCTCCTAAAAGTGGCCAGAGTGCTTGCCATTGTACTGAATGGGAAAAATGTGTATATTAAGGAAGCTTATTTTTGGTTAAATGTGACAGGACACAGGAAGGTTCTCTGAAGGGTTCTAATGATTGCATGAATATTCTAAGTATCCTGTTATCTGCCCTGTCTGTACCTCTGTCTTATGAACTTTCGCTGAACTGATTAAATGCATCTCTCTGGAAAAGAACTGTTAGTTACTGCAGGAAAAGTACATATATAAATATACACCATGGTCATCCTGAGAAGGGCTGGATCTCCATGTTTGATATGAAGTATCTTTTAATATTTACAACTATTCACCTGGATTTATGCTGGATGGATGTCTCTCTGGAAAAGAACTGTTGTTATAATCATATATGATAAGACAACACTTCATTGCCCAATCATCAAGCTGAGGAGCCCGTTCCAAAGCTGTGCCACCTGACTGTAGTGCAGAAAAGTGACGTAATCAACCTGTATACTGTGTTTAGCTAGATTCCTGAATCACAAAACTAATTGAACATAATTTTGTGTATTTAGCTATTTGCCGGGAATTTAGCTTTAATAGTTTTATTACTACTGAACTCTGTGGTCCTGTTCTTGCAATTCTGTAGTCCTAAATTCCAACACTACACTTTTTATTTAATCACATCCCCACCACAGCTCCTCTGCTTAGGAAATCTCCAGCAATGAGACTAAAATTTAAAATTCCAGAGTGGGACAGTAGCTTTAAATGTTTCAAGTGGAGTGTTAAAAGGGGGGTATTGCAGGAATGGGATATAGATTGTGTAAAGGTAGGTCCTCTTAAAACATTATTCAACTCTCACAACTACACCCAAAAAGATATTTCAGCTATTGGTGGATGATTGAGGGATTAATCACCTACTGTCAGCTTTCCACTACCCCCTCGGCCATAGAAAGACACTCATCTTCATCTCCAGACTTCCCCAGAATGAGAGTCGGGCTCTACATACACCATTAAGCAGCCCACAGCCTCTCTCGGATCCCACTTGATTCCCATGGAGCACGTGTCCCTTCTTTTATCCCTTCTGTGGGGAGGTGCTGCCCCCCTGAAAAATGCCGCCCTAGGCAAGTGCCTTGTTTGCCTTGTGGTAAATACGCCCCTGCGCTTAACCCTAACGCAGGTGGTCAGGCACTATTGTTAGCTTCTGTGTTCTTCACCTATAGCAGCCCACTTTCCCATAAGGCAAGCAGGCCTACCGGTACTCGGTTGCCCCCAGGTCTTATACTCAATGATTTAGTGTCTGGCCACCACACTGAAGCAGACACAAACTGAGCACAGCAAGCAGGTACTTGCTAGAGACATGATTAACCCTTTTATTGCTATCAGATGCTTTCTGGTTGTACATAATTAACCCCTTCATTGCTAGCAGATCCTTGTTGACTGGACATTGTTGGTATTCTTACCAACTACTTTCAATGATCATTTGAAGGATGTATGATAGTGGACGTTTTTAGTCCCCAGCACTACGCACACAGCAGACGGGACTGTGCTGTAAACAATGTTGTTGTGACAAGTGGCACCCCACTCTCCCCTTCCAGACAAACTTGCTGAGCGATCCTGGCTACAAGCTCCATCATAGACAGCTCTCACCACACTCCCACCGGCATCAACAGCTCGGCATCAACAGCTCTGCCAAGTTCACATAGCCAGCTGGAGCCCCGACACAGACACTTTGTCAGCCACTGACACCCTCACAAATACTCACCTCTGTTCACTCTCTTTGCAGCCTGAGTGATCACTGCTGTGGGGGAGTTGGTGGGGGGAGGGATCTGCCTGGCAGCACTCCAGTGAGCTCACAGAGATTCTCAGCTTTCCTTGCCTGTCTGTGACCAGCCGTCATTTCCGGGATGGACCCCGGGACAAGGTGTTGTCGGGACATACTTTAGGAATTCGTGAGTGTCCCAGACAATACGGGACAGTTAGCAACTATGAGTTTACCAAACACCTGTGCAAAGCTAGAGATCACCTGGGAAATGTTGAAGTGACATCATCACTGGGCAGTACATAGTCTGTGCAAAGAGCAGAGCTTTTGGAGGGGATGGGAGCAGGCCCAACCACCACAGGCTGGCTGCAGAAAGCTACAAATGAGCAGGTACAAGATCCGTCACTCAGCACAAGAATGGAGGGCAGCAGTGACTAGAGTTTTTTTTACAGGAAAAATACACATTCTTGTATGTAGGCTCTATTTGTTAAGCCAAAAACTAAGTTTTTGATAACAGCAGATACAGTATATAAGCTTATCTTTCTGCCAGCCCATATCCTGAAACTCCACTGCATCGCAGATCTCTGTCAGCTGCAAGTACCCAAAACTTTTGGGTATTGCAAATGCCTGCTCCCCAATGCAGAGTTTGGTTCCTCCCACTGCCATCTATGCCCTGTAGTGATGTGGGAGCTGGCAGGAGGAACCACAGGGAGTGGTAGGGGAGCTAGTATTCCACTTATCCAGAAGTGTCAGATGCCGGTGGTGACTTGAGATCTGCAATAGCAGACTGCTAGAAAGGCAAGCATAAATGATCTTCTTTTACATGGTGGCTTTGTTTAAAGTGTTACTAAACCCACAACAGTAAAATCAGTCTGTATATGCAGTAAAGCATGCTTGTTATACTCACTATGGAACCTAAGGGGTAAATCCTCTGCATTGAGTAAAAAGGCTGTTTGATCCTGTCTTCTCTGCCCCTCCTCTTGTTGAAATGACTACCTGATACAGACTGAATCCGTAGTCACATACACATGCTCAGTTTGGTGTGTATTGCTAGAGAGGTTGTTTTTTTTTTTGTCGTTGGAGAGCACATGTGATCTGCACAGGGCCAATCAGCACTGTCCAGATAAAGGGTCAGGGGGTTTCACATCCTCCTAGTGCAGAAAGAAAACTCCTCCTACAAGCTTAACCAGTGCTCTGCTGAAGTCACAAGACTGCTCTAACTGCTGATGAGAAAATGTATTTAGTAGTTTATATTTGCTAAAATAATTGCATTTCCGTGCACTGTGGGAGATCAGATATAGTGAATGCAAGGTCTTAGGTTTAGTATCACTTTAAGCTGTACTTCTTAATTACAGGGTCACTTTTAACATGCTAATGCAATTTTAAAAGTAATTTGCAATATTTTTAAATATGCAGCTTTCAATAAATGTTGTCTAGTGATCCTGCCAAGTAAGTCATTATTCTTCCTGTTATAGGTGACAATGCTCTGTCCCTGTCTCTCATTTGTGTTCCTACATTGTTACCCTTTCACATGGGCCTCCAATAGAAACTACAAGAGGCAGTGTCAAGACACATTATGCAGGCGTGGCCCACTGTTGTCACAATCAGGTGACCCGCAGCCATTACTGGAGTTCACGTAGGAAGTGGGTCCTGATCTCCTTGGGTAGGAAGTGGCTCCTGATCTCCTGCCAAGCTGCAACAGAATCAAAAAAGTTTCAAGGAAGTTTTTTATTATAAGGAAAATGGCACTTGTTTAGAATACACAGTGTTTTAGGAAACTAAATGTCATTCAGTCAGGGTTTACAATTACTTTAAATATTTCTCTCCTAATTTAAAATAAATTTGCTTCCTGAAATCCTGCAAAGACATTTAATAGGGGCACTTAGTAAGGTCTATTACATGAGCACCCTTTACATATTTTGCCTAAATCCCTGAGAACAGGATCAGAAGAGCCTGATACGACTGGAGAAATTTAATATGCTTCACATCAAACTTTTATTGCTTCTTTATTTTAAATGTGAAGTTCCTTGGTGATATACAATGCAATTTTAAAATGATTAAACTGGGTTTAAATATTTCAGACACTTTAAATATTTGGTCAATGAGGGAAGTAATGACTGCAGGCTATAAACTAAATACAAGGATTTACTCCTGCTATAGTTTCCAAAAGATAATGGCTAAAGTTATATTCCCCAATAAACCATATGTCTGCTTAAGATTCATGGTCTTTTCCTTGGCAAAACTGCAAATAGTATAACAGCAAGTCCCGAATGATGGAGATATAAAGGAATATTATTGAAAAAAAATACAGGCTCTTCTGATTTGTGCCATTAATGTTTGACCTTTTTTGTCATTTTAAACATGGCAAGAAAAACGTACTAGCTAAGTTTCTTTCTAGAAGCCAAGCAAAAGGAGCTCTAAATATGAAATATTTGCTGTTCTAAGCCATTGCATCACATAGTTTCCTTAGGTATACCATTCTGTCTGTTGAATCACAGGTGAACCAGTAAGAAATAGATGTTGATCTTTTAGACTGTGGGGGTATTTAGTTGGAGAGTGCAAAATCTGGTGCAGCTCTGCAAAGAAACCAATCCGCTTCCAGGTTTTATTGCCAAAGCTTAACTGAACAAGCTAAACTTAGAAGCCGATTGGCTACCATGCACAGATGCACCAAGTTCTGAGTGCTCCAGTTTTAGTAAATCTCTCCCTATGCCTTGCATTACAAATCATATTCCTTGTAAGTTGGAAATGGTACAATCAGGCCTTTTTTGCAGCGGGAACGCAGTTCTGACACCTCCACCACTGAATGTATGTGATGGCAGGATGTGCTGTGGTGTGCTTGAGGGGCTATTGATGCTGACTGCTGGGGGATCTACTGTTGTTTGGGGGGGTCTATTGTTGCTGACAGGAGATCAACTGTTTCTAAGAGAGGTCTGGGGGGTATTGTTCCTTGGGGGTGTGGCAGGGGTGATCTATTTCACTCCTTCTTTGTTATTATTAACAAATAACATACAAATTACTTAGCGTCACAAAATGATACTTGACTCTGTATTCTCTGAAAAGGGCAAGTGGGTGGGAGTTGAACAAAGAGACGGTGCTTGGAGGTGGGTAAGGGGTAGAGACCAGAAGTAATTTTGAAATGGGGAGTACCGCACCTACACTCTGAGAAAAAAAGCCCTGGGTACAATGTACCATATAACGCACCAAAGAATTCATACCACTCTGAAATCAGAGAATGAACCCCTGAAGAAAAAAAAAAAAAGGCAATAACAATAGACATTCTAGAACAAGTTCAAATTTAAACTCCAGCTAAAACACTCTGATTAGGTTTAGGCAGAGCACAGAGAGGTTAGAACCTCCTTCAGTTTTGTATTGCCTTTTTGAGTCCCTTTTTGAGAGAGTTTCCCTCACTAATTAGATCTGTGCTACCCATCGCCAGCACAGGAAGTGAAGGTGAAACTGCACAAAAAGGATACGGTCAGCAAAGGGTTGTTCCTAACCTACTCCATCTAACCACTTCAGTCTCAGCAACGTACCTGTACATCACCAGGTTGAAGGGTTATACCTGGACGATGTCCGCAGCTACAGGCATCATCCTGGAATCTTCTTTTAGCTGGCGATGGGCTTTATTGTAAAAGCTATCCTATTTTCTAATTAGTTGCTGGGTCGCTTTTACAGGTGGTGAAAGTGGGAAACCCTCCCCCCCAATTTCCGGGCTCCCTGGTGGGCAGGAAATTGGAGGGGAGGGTTTCCCACTTTCACCACCTGTAAAAGTGATCCAGCAACTAATTAGCCGCTAGGATCGCTTTTACAATAAAGCCCATCGCCAGCTAAAAGAAGAAAACTGAAGCTAGCTGACCATAGAGATGACCAAGGACTGGAACGTCTCAGATCATCTGCATAGTCTAAGAAACTGGAATCAATGAGTATTTTGTCACATCTGGTTTTCGGCCTCATGTAAACAGTTACTGGCCTGTTCAAGCATCAGAACAAATCGATCTGGGTTTGATCTGATGCTTTTAAGGGCAGATGAGAGATCTGGAGTCTAATAGACCACAAATCTCTCCATCGGGAGGACCTGTCACTGCTCCAGCTATCACAAGGGATGTTGCTCAGTTCCGTGAAGACGGAGACTGAGCTCTGCAGTCACTTTTGCAGTAGTTGTTTTCTTATTCTGGGTCACAGTCCTGCGCAATGTCCTTTTGTCTCTTTTGGTCAGTTGACCATGTCGACAGTGCTTATGCTTATCAGATGAAGTTTTCCCGGAAACTGTATATGCCATCATAACCTTTCATGCTGTACTTCGCGACACGGCAAATAAATTGGCAACTTCAGTCACAGAGGCATGCAAATCATATAGTGTTTCCATTTTTTTCCATCCCTTGTATATATATGTTGCTGCTGCTTTATTCACCTTGATGGGATTTCTTCTCACTTCATCACTTCATGTTCTGTCCCAGATCTGGGACCAGAAAAGGAAGGGAGCTTAAATGTATCCAACAGAATCACAAACATCAACCAAACCTAACAAAGGTTTTTACTTTTCCCTACTCGTAAACTAAAACAAGAATGTTTTTGTTGAAGCGTTAAGGCTCATTTTAATGGTGGACACCACACCACAGCAGCCTACTCAGCGGTTATGGAACCAGAGGCAGTAAAAGGCAACCCACCAACCAAACAGACACAAATAGGCAGAGACTGAGCGATAAACTTTTTTCTTTCTCCTTTAGTGTAAATCAGCCTCTCTCAACCGGGGTGCTGCCTAAGGTACTCAGGGGTATTCTGACAGCAAGCTTTAATGCACCATAGTTCATTGAAAGCTACAAGCCCACGTCCACTAAGGCTGTTGGGACTTGCAGTTCATTCATTCACAGATGTCTGTGGATGAATGACATGGCCGTGTGGGCAGAGTCAAAACAGAGTCAGTTTTCAAATCTGACAGACAGTACGGGGAAACTTCTAGAGGTAGAGGGGGCAGCGGGTGAGGCTGCAACTATGGGAACATGTTACATGTTCCACCCTAAAAATGGGTGAAACATGTAACATGTTCCCAAAGGAGAACTTATCCTTTAATATACTTTTCAAGGGCGCCCCAACTGGAAAAAGGTTGACAAACACTGGCGTAAATGCATCAAGAACTGCACTGCTCAAAAATATTAAAAGAACACTTTTTAATCAGAGTATAGCATCAAGTCAATTAAACTCCTGGGATATTGTTAAGTTACAGAGAGAGTTGTTAATCAATTTCAGCTACTTTGGTGTTAATGAAATTAACAACAGGTGCATTAGATGGGCAAAGATGAGATGACCCCCAAAACAGGAATTGTTTTACAGGTGGAGACCACTGACATTTTTTTCCTACTCATCTTTTCTTACTGTTTTTCATTCGTTTTGCATGTGGCTAGGGTCAGTGTCCCTGTTGGTAGCATGAGGCGATACCTGAACCCTACAGAGGTTGCACAGGCAGTCCAATTCCTCCAGGATGTCACATCAATACTTGCAATTGCCAGAAGGTTTGCTGTGTCTCCCAGCACAGTCTCAAGCGCATGGAGGAGATTCCAGGAGACAGGCAGTTACTCTAGGAGAGCTGGAGAGGGCTGTAGGAGGTCCTTAACCCATCAGAAGGTATCTGCTCCTTTGTGCAAGGAGAAACAGGATGAGCACTGCCAGAGTCCTACAAAATGACCTCCAGCAGGCCACCGGTGTGAATGTCTCTGCCCAAACAATCAGAAACAGACTTCATGAGGGTGGCCTGAGGGCCCAACATCCTCTAGTGGGCCCTGTGCTCACTGCCCGGCACCATGGCATTTGCATGGCATTTGCCATTGAACACCAGAATTGGCAGGTCTGCCACTGGCTTTTCACAAATGAGATCAGGTTCACCCTGGGTATATGTGACAGATGTGAAAGTGTCTGGAGAAGCCATGGAGAATGTTATGCTGCCTTTAACATCGTTCAACATGACCATTTAGGTGGTGGGTCAGTGATGGTCTGGGAAGGCATATCAATGGAGGGACGCACAGACCTCTACAGGCTAGACAATGGCACCCTGACTGCCATTAGGTATTGGGATGAAATCCTTGACCCATTGTCAGACCCTATGCTGGTGCAGTGGGTCCTGGGTTGCCCGGACCCATGTGGCGAGAGTGTGCAGGAAGTTCCTGGAAGATGAAGGAATTCATACCTTTGAATGGCATCCAAGCTTGCTGGACCTAAATCCAATAGAACACCTCTGGGATATCATGTTCCGGTCCATCCAACGCCGCCAGGTTGCACCTCAGACTGTCCAGGAGCTCAGTAATGCCCTAGTCCAGATCTGGGAGGAAACACCCCAGGACACCATCCGTCGTCTTATTAGGAGCATGCCCCGATGTTGCCAGGCATGCAAATAAGCACGTGGGGCCATACAAACTCCGGAGTACCATTTTGAGTTGCTGCAATGAAATTTCAGCAAATTGGACTAACCTGCTGCATAATTTTTTCACTTTGATTTTGGGGTGTCTTTGAATTCAGTCCTCTGTAGGTTGATAATTTTTATTTCCATCAAACAATGGGGCATCCTCATGTTCCTAACACATTACCCAGTCCATATCAGTATAGATATCCAGCATGATATTTTTCCCTATTGAGATCTGATGTGTTTTCAAAGTGTTCCTTTAATGGCTTGTGAGCAGTGTATACGTTTTTCATGTCTATTGTCAGCAATAGATTACTGCAAACAATGTTTTCAGACCTTACAAAACATAACTCGTTCATCTTCTAAGCAGTTATAAAACAGACTAATTTGATTTGTATAGTGAGCCACTTGCTGTAAAATTAGACATTTTAGAAAACCAATGAGTTCTTTGATGCTTTAGCTGCAATATATTCTAGCTCAGAACCTGTTAGGACTCCATTTAATGTCAGAAACCTCATCTGATAGGATGCTCACAACACACACACACACACACACACACACACACACACACACACACACACACACAGACACCAGGGGCGGACTGACAACTCATGAGGCCCCCAGGCAATAGGGGATCATGGGGCCCCTGTGTCCTTGCCCAAACTCAAAAAAGCCTATGAAAAATGTACCAGGGGCATCTCATGGGGCCCCCTACTGACCCGAGCTTCCAAATGGTCAGTCTGCCCCCGATATATACAATGGGGCAAAAAAGTATTTAGTCAGCCACCAATTGTGCAAGTTCTCCCACTTAAAAAGATGAGAGAGGCCTGTAATTGGCATCATAGGTAGACCTCAACTATGAGAGACAAAATGAGAAAAAAAATCCAGACAATCACATTGGCTGATTTGGAAAGAATTTATTTGCAAATTATGGTGGAAAATAAGTATTTGGTCACCTACAAACAAGCAAGATTTCTGGCTTTCACAGACCTGTACCTTCTTCTTTAACTAGTTGCCGACCGCAGATAGCCGAATGACGGCTGCACTGCGGCCGGCCAGTTCTGAGTGGACGTCATATGACGTCCTCCCAGAACGCGCTCTCCTGCGCGCCCCAGGGGGCGCGCACCCGGCGATCTCCGTGATCGCTGTGTCCTACGGACACAGCTGATCACGTGATGTGGTAAAAGGCCAATCACAGCGGCCTTTTACCACGTGATCAGCGGTGTCCAATGACACGCTGATCAGAGGGAAATGCAAGTGCCGGTTCTCGGCTGCACTTTCCTCACGCTGTCAGATCGTGAGGAAAGTA
Organism: Staurois parvus; assembly: GCF_062004578.1. Taxonomy (NCBI): domain Eukaryota; kingdom Metazoa; phylum Chordata; class Amphibia; order Anura; family Ranidae; genus Staurois; species Staurois parvus. The sequence goes on from NW_028318515.1 coordinate 7,633,823, forward strand.
CTGCCGAGAACCGGCAGTTGTCAGAGCGGGGATCGGCACCGATCATCAGGGCACTGATGATCAGTGCCCTGATGATCGGTGCCCAGCAGTGCCACCCGCAAGTTCCGCCCACCTGTGCCCTGCAGTGCGCCCACTAGCTCCGCCCACCTGTACCCAGCAGATCACCCGCCTGTGCCCAGCAGTGCACCCACCTGTGCCCAGCAGTGCACCCACCTGTGCCCAGCAGTGCACCCACCTGTGCCACTCTGCAGTGTCACACACCTGTGCCCAGCAGTGCACCCACCTGTGCCCAGCAGTGCACCCACCTGTGCCACTCTGCAGTGTCACACACCTGTGCCCAGAAGTGCCACCTACCTGTGCCCAGAAGTGCCACCCACCTGTGCCCACCCACCTGTGCCCACCAGTGCCACCCACCAGTGCAGCCCAGCAGTGCTGCCAGTCAGTGCCACCAGTCAGTGCCCAAGGGTTGTGCCAGTCAGTGCCACCAGTCAGTGCCCAGCAGTGATGCCAGTCAGTGCAGTCTATCAGTACCCATCATCAGTGTCACCTATCAGTGCCGCCTATCAGTGCTGCATATTAGTGCCGCCTATCCGTGACACATCATTAGTGCTGTCTATCAGTGCCGCCTATCCGTGCCACCTCATTAGTGCTGCCTATCAGTGCCCTTTAGTGCCGCCTATCAGTGCCCATCAGTGCTGCCTTATCAACGCACATCAGTGAAGGAGAAAAAATACCTGTTTGAAAAATTTTATAATAGAAACAGACACTTTTTTTTTTTTCAAATTTTTTGCACTTTTTTTTATTTATAGCGCAAAAAGTAAAGTGCCCAGCGGCGATTAAATACCACCAAAAGAAAGCTCTATTTGTGAGAAAAAAAATTATCAAAATTTCATATGGGTACAATGTTGCATGACCGCGCAATTGTCAATCAAAGTGCAACAGCGCTGAAAGCTGAAAATTGGCCTGGTAAATAAGGGGGTATAAGTGCCTGGTAGGAAAGTGGTTAACCGTTTCAATACCGGGCAATTTTACACCTTCCTGCCCAGGCCATTTTTCAGGTTTCAGTGCTCTCACACTTTGAATGACAATTGCGCGGTCATACAACACTATACCCAAACTAAAATTTTATCATTTTCTTCACACAACTAGAGCTTTCTTTTGGTGGTATTTAATCACTGCTGGGGTTTTTATTTTTTGCTAAATTAACAAAAAAAGACCAAACATTTTGAAAAAAAAAACACATTTTTCTTTGTTTCTGTTATAAAAGTTTACAAATAAATAACTCATCTTACATTGTTTACAGCAATATTAATATCTTCATTGCTCCGTTGTTGTACTACACTGTTGGTGCAAGTTGAAACAGCCTTGCCCAAGTGGCTTTGTATACCAATTTATTTTCTTTTCCTTCCTATTTGGTTTATGATTTAATAATGCTATTCCTTATTCACTCCAGGTACTTTTTGTCCTTTCTAGTGTCTACTGTATCTCCTTACGACTTTGATATCTCAGCGTAATTGTTTGGTGCAGTGAATGTAGTTTAATGAGGCTTTCTTGCATTAACTACTTTAATGTGCTGAGAACTTGAAAATAGCATCCCAACAGTGACATGTGGTGGTGGCAGCTTAACTCTGTGAGGGTGTTTTTCAGCAGCAGGGACTGGGAGACGAGTCAGGGTTGAGGGAAAGATAAATGGAGCAAAGTACAGTGATATCCTCAATGAAAACCTGTTCCTCAGAGCTCAGGACCTCAGACTGGGCCAAAGGTTCACCTTCCAACATGACAACAATCTTAATCACACAACATATGAGTGGGTTAAGGACAACTCTGTGAATTTCCTAGAGTGGCCCAGCCAGAGCCCTGACAAGAACCCTATTGAACATCTTTAAAGAGACCTGAAAATGGCTGTCCACCAAAGGTCCCCATTTTCAAAGAATAATGGTGCAAAATCCTCCAATCCAGATGTACAAAGCTTGTCATGTCATACTCAAAAAGACTCAAGGCTGTAATTGTTGCCAAAAGAGCTTCAACAAAGTACCAAGTAAAGGATCTGAATACTTAAGTACATGTGGTATTTCAGTTTGTTTTTTTCTTTTAATAAATCCACAGGCATTCCTAAATTTATTTTCACTTTGTCATTATGGGTACTGAGTGTAGATTAATGAGAAAAACAATTAAATTAAAAAAAGTGAGAGAGTCTGAATACTTTATGAATGCATTGTACCATTGTAGGATCTCTACTAAATGTAGCTGGTTAGAAGGTCTACAAGATGTCCTATCTGGCAACACCCATGCCATGGCCTCGTCATCACAAAACCACATCCTTTTTACCCCATAACAGCAAGCAAATGTGTCACCTACAACGCTTTTGATGTAGTAATTTCCAAGATATTTCCCAGTTACTTTCTCCATTATTTTGCTCAATAAGTTTAACTAATAAAAAAAAGTTAGAGTTCAAGCTACAGTAATGAAGAAGCACGTGTTGTCTTCTAGAGCACCAAGTTCAGGTGCTCTAGCAATTACTTCAACTGCTTACAGAAGAAGGGATTTGATTGTTCCCAATTTTCTTGAGTCACTGGTGTGCAGTTTAGTAACTGGAAAGAGATTAAGCAAAAGCTTAGCACAACAAAATGTGTCCTATTGCTTGAAATTGAAGTGCAGAATTAATCTTCATAAAACTTTCATATCGGCTTGTACATGGAATCAGGCCAAGACATAGGAAATGAATCATGATAAATCACAAATTGAGAATTTGCTCTGAGGAAAAAGGTCAGAAAAATATTCTTAACCACAAACATTGCACACATATGGGGGGAAGTATGTAGGGATAACAGGATATCCCTATTTGACCCTCATAAATTGTCCATACTTACACTGACAGCCGTGTTTTGTGGATGAATCATCTCTGGGAGAAGAAGAAACAGGCAGGCGGTTAAAATTGTCAGAAGCCCTAACCCAATTTACTAAAAGTGTGTTTTTGTTTCTTGCTCTTTCCCCATTGGGATAGATTTCTTATTACAAACACTCCTGACAGGAAGTGTATGAAAACTGTTACATAAAGAACACATACTACAATAAATATTTGACAGAAACTCCAACTCTTCTATACCCCATTCAAAACATTTTTTTTGGCTAGAGTTAAGCTTTTATCTTTGCCACCTGACCAATATAATGGGTCTGGCAGCCAATAGAAGAGAGACCAGAAGCCATGAAAAGGAGGCAGCCTTAGCAAGGGTGAAGTATACACAATTTTGAAAAACCCCATTATAAAATATGATCAGTTTTTGTGCACCTAATGGCCTATGCTTGTGGATGACGCTATAACCCATGAGTTCTAAATCAAAGGCTGTGTCCTCAATGAAATCAGAAATTAATTTTGTGAGAAGTGCAAAAAAACAAACAAACTCCAAAACAAACATTATTATGCTTACCAACAATTGAATGCATGTGTAGAGAGCAACCACAAATATCAGGACTGTTATGCTTTCCTAGAGTCACAAATTATTATAGCTGTCCTGTATTCCAAGACTTTAACCACTTGCCCTCCTGAGGATTTACCCCCTTTCCTGATCAGGCCATTTTTTGTTACAGCGCTGCATAAATTTAACTGACAATTGCGTGGTCATGCACAGGGGCGGACTGACAACTCATGGGGCCCCTGGGCAATAGGGAATCATGGGGCCTCTGTGTCCTTGCCCAAACCCAAAAAAGCCTATGAAAAAAGGTACCAGGGGCATCTCATGGGGCCCCCTACTGACCCCAGGCCCTCCAAATAGTCAGTCTGCCCCTGGTCATGCAACGCTGCACCCAAATGAAATTTATGTCCTTTTTTCCCCCCACAAATAGAGCTTTCTTTCAGTGGTATTTGATCACCTGTGCCATTTTTATTGTTTGTGCTATTAAAAAAAAAAAAAAGTAAATTTGATTTTTTTTTTTAATTTTTACTAGACATGTTTAATAGCAAAAAGTCAAAAATATTGTTTTATTTCCTTCAAATGTCAGAAATTTAGGTCAAAATATATTCTACTACATGTCTTTGCTATAAAAAAAAAAAAAAAAAAAAAAAAAAAAAAAAAAAAAAAAATCGCAATACGTGTAAATTAATTGGTTTAAGTGAAAGTTAGAGCATTTACAAATGGTGGTATATATGCACTGGGATTTTTATTTTAAGGAGTAATGGCAGTGATCAGCGACTTATAGCAGGACTGCAGCAGGCATTCTGACACTGGGGGGGGGGGGGGGGGAACAGACTTGGTGACATCCCCAGTGACACCAATACAGTGATCAGTGCTAATAAAAAGCACTGACACTGTACTAGTGGCACTGGGCAGGAAGCGGTTAACATCTAGGGCGGTCAAAGGGTTAACTGCGTGCTGTTTTACTAACGGCTGTGTGTGTGCTTCATTGTAAGCACACTGCTATGTATGGCTCTGTTATGCAGAGCCATGCAAAGCAGTGTGCAGGAGCGAGAGAACTGTATTGTTTACATACAGTTTTCTCCCTCCGCTGGGAATGCTCCTGAATCACCAGCTGGGACCCGGTGACTGACAGCCAAGGCTGCAAATAGCAGCATGGTTAGTGAACATGTGTGCCCCCTACCGAGAAATGCAAAATAATGTATATACACATGATTTTGCACAGCCCTGCCACGCTGTAGCAGTATATCTGGTTAAAGTGAATGTAAACAAGCTTTTATTTTTATTTTTCTCCTCCTTCATAGTTACCAGCTCTTCGCAATGGTTATGCACAGAGCAGCACCAATCCTCTTGTCAGGTACCCCTCTGGCACTCCCAGCTGCACTCAGGTTTTTTTGTTTTTTTTTTATCTTAATGCAGAGAAGGGATATTAAAGCTTCAGATTTTTTTTTTTAAACCTATACTTACCAGCTCTGTGCAATGGTTTTGCACAGAGCAACCCCAATCCTCTTCTTGGGTCCCCAGGCAGCCCTGCCGGCTCCTCCCCCTTGACCAGTGCCCCCAATAACAAGCCACTTGCTATAGGGACACTGATGTGTGCTCGCTGCTGAGCCCCACTCCATGCGTCTATAAGACAAACCAGTGGCTCAGCCCCACCCCCCCAACTCTCTCCTCATTGGCTCACTGGCTGTGATAGACAGTAGCGGGTGCCAATGAGGACAGAGACCCCGAGACAGCTGAGGCTCCCGTGCACATTGCTGGATCAAGAGGGGGTAGCACAAATTTATTTTCATGCATAAAAAGGTAAAAAAAAAAAAACCTGCAGCCTTTACAACCCCTTTAAAGTGGAGCTATACCCTTCTTCAATCCAGTGATGTGCTGTCCCAGAACTCCCTGCCGACCACTGACATCTTCGGGCGGCTAGCTTCTGGTTCTTGATTGTCAGCCACTGTCATTGACCTCTTAACAGCCAGCTTTAACCACTTGAGCTCCTGAGGATTTACCCCCCTTAATGACCAGGCCTCTTTTTGCTACTCGGCGCTGCACTAATTCAACTGATAATTGCACGGTCATGCAATGCTGCACCTAAAGGAAATTTACGTCCTTTTTTTCGCACAAATAGAGCTTTCTTGCGGTGGTATTTGATCACCTGTGCGCTTTTTATTTTTCACGCTATAAACAAAAAAAGACCAAATATTTTTAAGAAAAACAATACTTTTTACTTTCAGCTATAAAAAAAAAAAAATAGTAAACTCAGTTATAAATTTAGGCCAAAATGTATTCTGCTACATGTTTTTGGTTAAAAAAAAATCCCAATAAGTATATTGATTGCTTTTTGTGAAAGTTATAGCGTCTACAAACTATGGTATAGATAATGGAATTTACATACTGTAGCTTTTACTTTATGACTGCCCATCACATTTCTTGAGGAGCTAAGATACCAGAATAGTACAATCACCCTCAAATGACCCCTTTTCAGAAATTAGACACCCTAAGCTATCTGCTGAGAGGCATATTGAGTCCATGGAAGATTTATTTTTTTTTTTACCACCAGTTTCTGTGTGTAAAAAAAAAAAAAAAAATTTTTTTCAAAGTTGTCATTTAAATGATTTATTTCTCGCACAAGCCATGTGGAATTACACCCCAAAATACATTCTGCTACTTCTGCTGAGTATGGGGATACCACATGTGTGAGACTTTTTGAGAGCCTAGCCACATACAGGAGCCTGAAATCCAATGACCACTTTGAAAGCATGAAGGTGCGTAACTTCCTCATTACACTTCCTCACTACCCATCACAGTTTCGAAGGCCCTGACATGCCAGGATAGCCCCAAACCTTCAGGCTGGCAGAAACACCGGCTGCATTCTCAGGTTCCCCTGATGGCACGGGATTGCCCAAGAAGGCCGTGGAAGGCAGCGGGGAGGGGGGGGCATCATCTCCCACTGCTTGTAAAAGCAATCTTGCCGCTAATTAGCCACTAGGATTGCTTTTACATGAAAGCAGATTACCGGCTGCAAAAAGAAAAAAACCAACACCAGGATGATGCCTGCAGCTGTAGGCATCATCCTGGTATAACCATTCAAATCCAGTGATGTACCAGTACATCGCTGGTCCTTGTTGGTTATATATGCTATGTTTTTTTTGTATGCAGCCTGTGGACTGAATGAAAAAAAAGAAGAAATCTCTGCCAGAAAGTGTGGTATGCCCACCGCCCTGCATCCAACCACTTCTAATGGTGGGCACACTAGGTCACACTTTGCCACAAGTGCCAGTTCCAAGATTGAATAAATGTCTAAATAGTGGCATGCTTGAATAAAAATTGTCCACGTATAAGTGGTACCCCATATGGAGAAATGATGACACCAAGTCCCAAACTATCTTGCCACTACTCCCCATGTAGTCTGGGCATCCGGGCGGGCTCCACATGACTCTTTTCCCTCGTAAACCCAAAACTTATAAGTATAGCCTGTTGTCCTCTCACAGGTCTTCTACATCTTTTTTTTTTAATTTAAATATTTGTTTTCAAATATAGCAATATAAATATTTCCCACACAAGAAGTAATAAAATACAACATAACAAATTTCTTCTAAAAAACACTTATTGCCTATCATTTTCTCCCCTTAACCCCCTTCCGTCAACCCCCCCTCCCTCCCACCCCTCTTCAATAAACCCCTGACATCTGTCCGATTCCCATCTTTATTCTTATTCACTGAGTAACTTCTTTCTTCTTTGCTCTAAATTCCTCCCATTTTGTATAATAAACCTCCATCTTGTCTTCCTGTATATAGTATAGTTTCTCCATTCTAACAATCTGATGCACTCTGTCTATCCAGTCACCTACCTTCGGTGCCTCAACTTTACGCCAAAACCTAGGTATCAATCCTTTAGCTGCATTTAAGTAGCACTCTATACCCATATCTTTAAATTTTTTCATTGATATTTCTGTGATATGAAAAAGGCATATTTCAGGGTCCAAACCAATTTTGATTTCAGTGATATTCCTAATTTGATTTATAACCTTTCTCCAGTAAACTTGTATTTTTGGGCACCCCCACCATACGTGATACGTTGTGCCCCCCTCTCCACATTCTCGCCAACACCCAGGTTGTTTCTCACCACTCATTTTGTGCTCTACCATCGGAGTGATATACCACCTACTTAAACATTTATAGTTCAATTCCACCTCCCGCATGCTAACATTTCCATGTACCATTCTATATATTTTTCTTTGTGTATGTTCCTCCCACTCCACCCCCAAATCCCTTTCCCATTTTTCTATATATCTTAATTTTACCTTACTATCTAAATCAGTGAGAATTTTGTATGTTTTAGCAGTGCTGTTTCCCCCATCACCTCGAACTTCAAAAAATTTCTCAAATAAATTCCAATCTTTTCTAATTCTAAGGGGCTTCGTCAGTTTCCCCACGAATTGTTTAAATTGATTATACCTCCATATATCTATCTTAGTGAAAATCCCTCCCTCTTCCCTTTTCAAATCCTCTAGTGTTCTTAAGTTTACCCCCTCCATTACGTCTCTCAACTGAGCATCCTCTTTCTTTTTCCATTTACCCGTAATTTCCTCTTTACCTGGGGGGAAAAAACTCTGAATTTCTTAATGGCATTAACAGTGAGTTAAAATCCCAATTCCTCTGTTTGTGCAATCTATCCCATTCTTTCAAAACAATCCTAGTGTATGGACTTGTGCTCTCAGCTAATTCTCTAATTAGTAATTTCTACTTAGCACTTCATGTGATACTCTAGAACAATTAAGCAAATGGTAACAAGATATATATGGAAAAATAAAAAACCTAAAGTATGTCCCTGGGAGTTTAATGGGAATCATTTGGAGTTTATACAAAACCTTAGGGAGAATTACCATTTTTTTTTAAGTTAATACGACCTAACGATGAAGGATTTCCTCCTCCGATTCTCTTCAATTCCTCCCTAATCTCATTTAACAATGGTATATAATTTGCTTTATAAAGATTTTTCTGTGAAGTAAGTTAGTTTCACTCCCAAATATTTTATTTCTCTATCTTTCCATATAAAGGGGAACTCTCTCTGTATCATTTCTTTTTCGCTCTTTGGAAGATTTATATTTAATATCTCCGTTTTACTCGGATTAATTTTTAGGTTTGCCAATTCTCCATATTCCTTCAATGTCTTCATTAGGTTAGGGAGCGTTATCCTAGGGTTACCAATATAGAATAGGTCATCCGCGAATGCGGCAACCTTGTGCTCTCTCTTTCCTACGTTAATTCCCTTTATATCTATATTTTTCCTGATTGTTAATAGCAAGGGTTCCAATGACAAAACAAACAACAATGGGGATAGTGGGCAACCCTGTCTAGTTCCGTTTGTCATTAAAAAAGACTCTGATCTCTCTCCATTTACCATTATCATCGCGGAAGGTCCTTCATACAGTCTTCCAATCCATCTCCTCATCCTGTTACCCAGTCCCAAAGCCTCTAGCGTATCCATCATGAAGCTCCAATTAACCCTATCAAACACCTTCTCCGCGTCTATTGAGAGCAACAGTACTGGATTTTTTCCCGTTCGACTTTTCTGAATAAGCATCAGGGATCTCAACCCATTATCTCGACCCTCCCTTCCTCTGACGAAGCCCACCTGGTCCCCATGTATCCAATCTGGCATCAGATCCCTCAACCTATTCGCCAAAACCTTTGCATACAACTTCGTATCTGTGTTCAGCAATGATATCGGTCTATAACTTGAGCACTGGGAGATATCTTTACCTTCCTTATGTATCAAAACCACCTGGGCCTGTAGGGATTCCTGTCTCATCTCCATCTCTCCTCCCAATGCATCCATATATCTCTTTAATTTAGGTAGTAGTAAGTCACTATATTTTTTATAGTACCTCACAGTATACCCATCTGGGCCCGGGCTTTTCCCCGACTTAAAGCTTTTTAATGCTGTTTTTAGTTCTTCCTGTGAGATTTCAGATTCTAAGGAGTTTAATAATTCTTCGCTTAAATTTTGGTAATCCTGCATTTCTTAGATATTCTCTTCTTTTCGATCTTATTTGTAGGGTCGTTGGGGGTAATATTATATAATTTACTATAGTAATCCTTAAAAACTTTTTCAATTTCTTTAGTTGAGTGGACTAATTCTCCCTTGAAATTTTTTATTTTATCTATATAGTTTCTATTTTTTTTCTTCCTCAGAGTTCTCATCAAATATTTTCCCCGGTCTATCTCCCCATCTATATCTATCTTTCTCCCGTGATTTTATAAAAAATTCTCGTTTTTTCTTCCTCCAATACTTTCTCTAATTCTTCCCTCTTTTTTTATCATTTTTTCTTCTCTTTCATTATATTACTTTTATGTAGGAGTTCCAACTCAGCTATTTCCTTTAAAAGCTCACTAATCCTCTCTCTCCTTTCCCTTTTTTTCTTTGCCCCAATCGCAATTAGGATTCCTCTGATGTATACTTTGTGCGCCTCCCACACTGTAGCCCTTGATACGTCTCCAGTTTCATTTTCCTCAAAAAATCTCCCTATCTCCTCCTTAATTTTCCATTCAGTATCTTGATCCATGAGAAGTGCCTCGTTCAGCCTCCATGTCAGTCCTCCCGACGACCTCCCTCCCCATCTTAATTTTAATGCAACGGGGGCATGATCCGAAAGGGTCATTACTTTATCTTAACACTAGACAAATCTTCGATGAGACGATGGTCTATCAATATAAATCTAATCTGGAGTATGTTTTATGAGCGTTAGAATAAAAGGTATAGTCTCTGTTTCTGTTATTTGCTATTCTCCAGCTATCCACCAATTGGCTCTCTCTCATCACCTTCTTCAATATTCTCATCGACTTGTTTCCCTCTCTCGGCACTGTAGAAGTTGTGTCTATTTGTGGGTCCATACATAGGTTGAAGTCTCCTGCCACTATTAAATAACCCTTCGAGAAATCCATCAATTTCTTCAGAACCCCTTTCAAAAACATCTCTGGTTTCCTATTAGGGCAGTATATATTTGCTAGCTTATACTCGATATCTTGCAATTTGCCTTTCAAAAACAGAAACCTCCCATCCGGATCGGTATTCCTATCTTCTAGTTCAAACCTAACATTTTTTGCAAATCCTATAGCCACCCCCTTCGCTCTCTTAATTGGGGAATCCGCATAATACCAAACCGGATGGTATCTAGATTTCAATTTAAGATTTTTTTTTAACTCGAGGTGCGTTTCTTGCAAGAATACCACTGAGACCGCTCTATGCTGTAGTTCTCTAAATAACCTAAATCTTTTACTTGGACAGTTCAACCCATTTACATTATGAGTTATGAACTGTATTTCCTCCATATTTTGTTTATTTGTCGTCTTTCTATTTTACCATCTCCTTTCTTCTTCCATTTCCCTCTCTCTCTTCTTTTATGCCAGATGTCAGTTTTAAAAAAACCCTCTCCCCCCTCCCCTTCCAATTCCCTCCCTCCCGCTTTAGGCCTGTAGCTTGCCTTCCCCCCTCCTCCCTTCCTCCCACCCATTTTAGACTTGTAGTTTGCCTATAAATCTGTTGAGGATCTAAACCCTTCATAGATTTTGTACCTTGGGGTTGAGCTCCTCCCATGAACGGCCTCTCCCACCTCCCACCCCCCCAGATGCCCCTTGTCTATTTCATAAACTCAAGATGATTCCACTAAGATGTACTTCATTCGAGCGAACAGGAAGTAGGGAAAAAAAAAAATCCTCTATCTCCCTCTCCGAATTAACGGCCAGTCTTCCTTTACTCTGGCCCCACTATCTCCTACCTCCTCCTCCCAACCAGAAATTTCTATAATTTGCAAATCAAGTCCATCACAAAAGTCTCTTAAATCCTCAGGAAATCTCAAGTTGGCTGTAACTCCATTCTTCCATCCGATTAGACACTCAGGAATACCCCATCTATAGTGCACATTTTGTTTTTTCATTTGCTCTAACAGGGGTTTCAGAGATCTTCTTCTCCTAAGTGTCTCTGTTGTCAAATCTGCAAATATCTGTATATTTATTTCTCCATATTTAATATTTGATCTTCCCTTAATCTTTCTCCATATCTCTTCTTTATCACACATCTTTTGGAATTGGACAATTATGTCTCTGGAATTCTTTTCTCCATTTCCATATTGAATCCTTCCAATTCTAAAAACCTCTTCCAGGTTCACCTTTTCTGTTTCTGGTCTCTTATGGAGTTTAGGATTTTACAGATAAAATTTCTCACTTCCTCTCCCTTTACGGACTCCGGGATACCTTTTACCCTAAAGTTCTTCCTTCTCTCCCTGTTTTCCTGTACTTCCATCCTATACAGCAGTCTTTTTTGCTCTTTCTTAATATCTTTTGTCCTTTTTTCTAAAGCAGAGATAGATTGGGCGTGATTTTTAATTCTTTCCTCTGTCTCCTCCATCCGCAATAGCAACTGCCCTAAATCACTCTGTATGATTGTCAGTTCTTGTTTTTTCTAGACTTTTGAACATATCTGCCATCTCTCTTATTTGGTACTTGTAGTTCACTTTCCAGATCTTTCCTCTCCACATTCTCTGATATTTGTTGGCTATTATGCTTTATTCCCAGGGAGAGTCTCAGGCTAGCTTCCAAGCTCGTTTCTAACTCACTTTTATCACAGATATCTTGAGATCTTTCTGGCGTAACATTACCTTGAGACGTATATTTTTTTTTATCGTGCCTACTTGGGACCCCTTTAGCCCACTACTTTTAACGGTTTTATTCTTCATCTCTTCTGTGGGTTTTATTCAGTTAAATACAGGAACCACCTTTGTTTACCAGCTACAGACCAGGTACCTAGATTTCAACACGTGCTTATTTTCCACTTTCCCACTATGCTCTCCTTCTTCCAGGGCTGCTAGTTCCTCTTATACTCAATCTTCCCCAGAGAGTCTACCCCTCTTTAAACATACAGTCACCATATAATCACAGTTTGCTAGGTCGTGCTGCTCACACTCACCCTCTGGTTGCTTTTCTTCTGGTGAGGCAGCCACGAGTCACCAACTGCTAGCTTCAGCTTCCCACTGCTCTCTTCAGGGGGACTCCTCTGGGTCTTCTTCCTCAGACCCTCCTCCCCGGTGTATAAACTTAACACACACGGGGAGCAGGTCATCCATTAAACAAGTGGCTTCTCCTGTATGTTGCAAGGGGGGAGCGAGCCGGCGTCCTCACTCTCACTTAAGATGCCGGCCGGCTTTCTCCCCTTCCCAGTAGTGCTCTGCTGTTTCCCACGTGTCTGCTCCGTGACGCCCCGCACGTCAGTCCAGACCTCCTGCAGCAAGTCCCGCCGCCCAGCACACCTTCCTCTCTCCACTCCCGGGCCGCCGGAGCTGCTCTAGAGCCGTCGCTCGTGGGTAAGTCCCCGGATCACTCTTGTGCAGGCATCTGGGATGGTGTAGGTGATTCGGAGAGCACCCGCTCCGTGCTCTCCTACGCCGCCATGACAAGGCTCCTCCGAGCTTGTTCATTTCAGGTCTTCTACATCTTGACCCCATATCTGGCATGCTTGCAGGGGAGAAATTGTTTGAATGCAAGGTGGCCAGAAACATTAAGGGACTCAACGCAGATGTTTTGCTGGGGAGTATAGACATCTGCACATTTTAGGTTAAGGTGATTTGCGAGGGACTGAATTTTGTGGAGCCGGTCAAATACAGGGTTACCCCGAGGATGACAGTGTATTGTCGCTGAAATGCATAAAACATTATACTCTCATATCTATGCCTGGCCATGGCAGCAGAGAACACGGTATATGATGAATCGGGTCTGCAGACCAATACAACCGCAATTCATTTCTTTTAGTTTTGCCCATGTTGAGGGTTAGGCCCAAAAAAAAAAAAAAAGTAAATTTGAAAACCGAAATGAGGTTTCCATGCAAATGGTCTGGCAAGGTTTGAATTTGGGTTGGCGGCGATAAATTGTTGTGCATATAAACTGCTTTGATTTACATGAAAGTTATAGAGTTTATAAATGGCGGGAAAGATACTGGGATTTAAATTTTTTTTATACTAATAATGGCGGCGATCAGCGACTTATGGCAGGACTGCAGCGTACATTGACACGGGGGGGGGGGGGGGGGGGGTGAAAAAAAAACCACTGACACTGTACTAATGGCACTGGGGAGGAAGGGTTTACTGTGTGAGGGGAGTGTTTTACTAGGGGGCGGGGGTGTGTGCTGGACAGGGACAGGCTGAAGAGGGAGAGAAGAGTTTCTCTCGATCAGCTTGTCAGGAGCTGTCAGGGAACTGACAGCAGGACTGCATTGTTTATACGCAGCCCTGCTGTCAGCGATCACTGCGAATCGCGGGGAAACGGCTGGTAATGACCAGCGGAGACCCGCTGCCAACACCCGCGGGACAGGTAGGGCGGGCGGGCACGCACCCCCTACCAGTTTTGCAAAACCACGTTTTCAAAAGTGGTTTTGCGCAGCTGTACATATGCAGTGGCTGGGGCTGAAGAGGTTAAATACTGGAAACCCGCAAGGGCTGTGCACATTTGCACTGCAGTCCCATGCACTTGAACAGGTTGTGTTCAGCAGGCGATATGGTTGAGCTACCTTTTTGCTTTACTGCTTTGGCAAGAATTATTTTTTTTAACCATTGCCAAATCGCAAATGTAAATAAAATAAGCCCTAAATCATACTAGAACTTTCTGTGCTCTCTGCCTGTGCTCTAGTTTTATCAGTTACATTGTTCTCAGTTATCTATAGAACCCCACCTATATGGAGAAGAGGGTGAGGTGTTTAAACGTCCTCATTTTTGTTACTTTTCTTTATTGAAAGTGGTCGCCTCTGTACGGTTAGCTACAGAATACTAGATCTCCAACTGGTAAGCAAGTCAGTCTGTAATAAAAATTAACAATCCCTTTCCCCAGGCATTCAGATACTGCACCAGATTATCACAGCTGCAGTAGTAAGGACAATATGAGCTGCTGGACCTTATTCATAAAAGCTATAGTACTGTCCTGAACTGAAAGGGTGCTCTATAAATTGAGGGTGGGCAGATGAATAAAAGGTTTCAAATGAAGAGAGCAGGCACAAGCAACACTTTTAGTCACCAAGTACCACCCCTGATGCCGATTTAAAGTGTTGCTTGTGCCTGCTCTCTTCCTTTGAAACCTTTTATTCATCTGCCCACCCTCAATTTATAAAAGTGCCCTTCAGTGCAGGACAGTAGTATAGCTTTTAATGAATAAGGTTCAGCAGCTCATTGTCCTTACTACTGCAGCTGTGATAATCCTGGTGCAGTAAGGACAATGAGCTGCTGAACCTTATTCATAAAAGCTATACTACTGTCCTGCACTGAAGGGCGCTTTTATAAATTGAGGGTGGGCAGATGAATAAAAGGTTTCAAAGGAAGAGAGCAGGCACAAGCAACACTTTAAATCGGCATCAGGGATGGTACTTGGTGACTAAAAAAGTGTTGCTTGTGCCTGCAAACCTTTTATTCATCTGCCCACCCTCAATTTATAGAGCGCCCTTTCAGTTCAGGACAGTAGTATAGCTATTATGAATAAGGTCCAGCAGCTCATAGCTTTTATGAATAAGGTCCAGCAGCTCATATTGTCCTTACTACTGCAGCTGTGATAATCCTGGTGCAGTATCTGGATGCCTGGGGAGAGGGATTTATTTTTTATTTTGTTAATGCTTTCCCCCCTTAACTGTGTGCTGTTTTTTTTTTTTCTCAATATGCACTCACTTTAAATTGGCATCAGGGATGGTACTTTGTGACTAAAAGTGAAAGATTAGCTATAATTTTTTTTTCTTCCTCCATCTATCCCACCCTCTCCTACAATTAAAAAATAAAAAATCAATGGATACCAAATCTTGTACCATCATAGGTTATTTTAAAATACTATAAGACAAAACACTTACAAATGAAAATAATTTTATTTTGACAATACATTAAAAAAGTTCACTACTCAAAAAAGGCAAGAAACAATGTAAAACAAAATACAGGTATATTTCTATATACATATCCAAGCAATAAAAAAAAAAAAAAACATCTCAGTTTATATTTTGTGCAAAAGAGACTTAAGCAAATTACTTTAAAACCCTGACATTCAGCATTAATCAAGTCAAACTTACAAACAATTACTGTATATTGTTATTAAGTGTTTAAGAGTACATATTCATAACTGCAAAATGATATCACATGATGGAGCCAGCAAGATTTTAAATTGTAATATGCATTAAACATACATTATAGGATTTATTTTAAAATAGGAAAAATTTTAGTACTGGTTCCGGCGACTTTTCCCTTAGCCAATGGTAGCAATATAAAAAGATCCACAAATAGCATGAGGGCTTCTATTTTTCTGTGATAGTCTGCCTTTCAGGCATTTCTACCATTAATGTGTAGCGGAAGTGTACCAGTCTCAGCCCATCACTGGGAGACAATACCTCCGAAATCTGGTTGGGGCATTCAATTTTTTTCTTTATTAGGTGAAAGAGGACAGACATTTATGAATGAAAGCAATAGGTTTTTATAGAACCACTAGATTTTTCCTGGCAAAAATTCAGTTAAAAACACACCAAGAAAACCCAATGACAAGGTGGCAGTCAGTGGAGAAGGAAATCCCATTTCTGAGCAGCCTTGTTAAAAGCAAGAAAAGCCCTTTCAAAATCATATGTGGCTACTTATGAATTTGTCTGGCACATATCACATTTAATTTTCTGGTTATGGTTAATTTTAAAATACATTTAATAAAAAAAAGCAATTTTGTACATCATGTCACGACTGCTACAAAGAAATCGAAACATTGAGAACTATTCATTTTTGCATTACTATGCTACTTGCAGTACAGAGGAACATCTCATCTGTAATAGAGATGGACAAAGCATGAGCAATAATTAACATTTTTTCATATTTATTCATTGGTCGCAGTTCAAGGACTTGCTCCTGAGGAGTAGAGTGATGCCGATCCAGACACCAAACCCATGATGTAACAGACAACTAAAACCAGGGGAGTGTGTTTTAGGAGAGCTTTGGTGGTGCACATAAACATGTTGCAGTGGTTAAGGTGCAGTGTACCATTCAGCCCTCACTTTGGATGCTATGTGAATTGCCTGGCCTTTTCTCTGTATGTTTAGCTATACCAAGTTTGGTTTCATAGAACTGCAAAGACCAAACAAAACAAAAAGCCATTACAGCATCTGTGAACACCAACAGGTAATTTAGAAATTCAATGCGAGCACAAAGAATGTTCAAAATATCTCAAGTTGATAACCAATTTGATTTCAGAGCCACATTGAGTGTGAACCAAGGCTTGGTGATCTGTAATCAAAGCTGCTGGTCAGTGAATTCATGTTGGCTTGCTGGATATCCGTTCAACTTCACACACAGACATCTATGCAAGTTGCACATGAAAATCAGCAAAAATGCGGTATGGCACCGATTTTTGAAAAAAAAAAAGAAAAAAAAAAAAGGTTCCTGCACCAATTTGAACAGTTTCATAGGCACAAATAGGGTGCGACTTGGCATGTGATTTGGAATTGTAAAAAAAAAAAAAAAAAAAAAAAAAAAAAAAAAATAATATTAAAAACCACACTGGTGTGAACCAGGGCTACAACTGATCAGTGAAAAGAGGAAATCTGAATATTGTACTTGTGCACCGTACCTCACCTTTATGAATAGCCAGGTATGTCTGGTCTGAGCAACACTAAATATATATTTACATCACCAGAATACTAAAAAGTACCATGAATATTCTATGATAAGCATAAGCCAGGTTATTATTGCTGGTCAAAAACTAATACAGGATTGAGATCAGCATTTAACCACAAAAAAACTGCTTCAAGTCAGTATATAGACCACCTTGCAGACATTTATCTTAATCATTATTTAGCAAAGTACAACCGTTAGAAGAACACAAGTTATATAGCAACTGTAGTCAAAGCTCAGATGTAGCTAATCCTGACAAGGAGTTCAGGTAAAACCATTACCCCTAAAACACCATAAATACATTCACTTTGCACAGTTTACCTTTTTGATGTAGCTTTTTTTTTTTTTTAAATCAACTGCAAAGAGGATTAATGGGGAGATGGCTAAACAGCAAATGGAAAGATCTCCATATGCTGAATATAAAGGTTTTAACAGAACAGATTTCCCGTAACTTCAAACATGTATATGGGCAGGTTGCATACTATGTGAACAGAACAAAAATACTTTGTATGGGACATTTTTTCTTCAGCATTTAGGGGTTGATTTACTAAAACTAGAATGTGCAAAATCTGGTGCAGCAGTGCATGGTAGCCCATCAGCTTCCAACTACAGCTTGTTCAATCAAGCTTTGCAAACAAAAAAAAACAAACAAACAAAAACCACAAACAAAAACAAGGAAGCCAATTGATTTCTATGCACAGCTGCAGTAGGTGTTGCACTCTCCAGCTTTAGTAACATCAACCCCTTAATGTACAGAATTACTGCTGTATATAAATACTCAACAGGACAGAAACAGACCTTTAAAAAGTAGAAAAGTTTTACAATGGCACGCCACTCTGCTAAAACATATATTGGCACTTTGAGTGTAATTATATAGGTGACAGACAAAACTGCTCTTACAGCTGTGTAGTAGCATATTAAACAGTAATTTATGCTTACCTGAGAATACCTCGATTCACAAGGCAAAGTGAAATGAATTTCCCACATGGAAGAAAACTTTAATTTTGGCCATATTCTATATAGCAATATATTTGGGAAGACTATTTTTTATAGTATTTCAAATATATGGCATGTTGAAATGTGTTATTACAAAATAAATTAAAATTTTAAAAAAAAACTTAAATATATACTGTGTCTTTTAAAAACATTTTAGATTTTCGGAATGTATTTACAATGTGTAAAAATATATTTTAAAATGACTTATAGGTTAAAAAAACTCCATTTATATAAAAAAAAATATATATATATATAAAATATATTCGTTTTTAACATCTAAAAAAGTCGTTTAGCATATTTTTACACATTTGTAAATGAATTTCAAAAATGTAGAATGTTATTTTTAAAGACAGTATATTTGAAATAAAGTGTAAAATTTTCATATATTTTGTAATAAAAACACATTTCAACATGATATAGAAAATATATAGAGATATTTATTTATTATGGCCAGAATTTTAGTATTTCAAATATGGCAATATATCTTAAAAATATTCTTCCCAAATACATTTTTCTTCCATATATGGGTGGGTTTAGATTTTAGGTTAATAAGAGTTTAATTCTGCCCCATCTCACATCTCAGTGAAAATGCAAAGTTTTCCTAGTCTAAAAAACAACCTTAATTATTTTTGCTTACCAGGGCAGTAGGGTAAACTTACTACAAAAATGCAAACTCAAGACTCCTGTCCCACCATAGGCTATGTTTGCTAGAAGGACCAAAGCTGTATAATTAGGAGTGTGTGAAATTGCCACGGATGACGAATATGATCTCGGTTCACCCAAGGCACTGCTAAAATTGACATCACTATATCTTCGGTGTAGGAGCTCTGCTCTAAATCATCCTCACTCTGCTACCTCTCACCTAAGGATATGGTTTAGGTTGGAAGATTAAAAAATTACAAGGATTTTACTATTAACAAACCAAAGTGTCAAAAACCGTGAATATGGCCACAAACCAAAATTGTGCAGATTCCCAATAGCATTATCTCAGAATTCACCAGTTATGCAGGAGTATCATCTTCGACCCCACCAATTATTATGCAGTGACCCAACGGCCCAGTAGTAGAATAAGATATAAAACACACAAGATATGTTAATGTCAACACCAGTCATTCCAAAAGACGGCATTGTAGATACCTGCAGGTCTGCAAACAAAATTCAGTGCTTTCTAGAGGCTTGGAACAATCCTGCAGTATCCAAGTAGTGCAAAGTAAGTGACCTATAAAATAAAGTCTCCACTTTCCAAAAGGGCACTTGAAACGGTGTACACAAAACATGGACATCACACATACTAGGAAGAACATTGCAGGCACTTTTTAAAGTCAAACTGCCCACGTGCTCCATATATCGTTTAGCTTCTCACAAAAGCTCACAGCTTTCCATTTGATTTGCTTTGTTGGCGCTCATATTTCACAGAAATGATGAGAAAGAGTAGGAGTGTCACTGCCTGCACAGCAGCCAGCAGGAAGAAATAATAGTTCAGATGACAGTCATTGATGTTACCTGGAATCAAAGAATAAAAATTAAGTTACACAAACCTATTTAAAACAAACTGGATGTTAAATAAATAAATCCATTCTTCAAAATCGGATGTTATATAGGTGACTGACAATTAAAAAAAAAAAAAAATCTACATCTGATGTAGATTTGGTGCCCAGAGCCAGTTAAACCATTGGAGGTGGCCAAACACTGACTTTTGGCTGGTTTATTAGGAACCACACAATTTGATCAATGGGTGGCCCCACCTCTACCCAACATCCTTCATTTGAAAACACTGAACAAGCCAAGCGGAAAATAGAAAGAAAAAAAGAACCAAGGTAAATCCTTGACCCTCAAAAACCAAAAAGCGTTGGTCGCGATATACCTTTAAACCACCACAGGTTACACAAAAAAGACACTACCTAGATATTCCAAGTGGCTGGGTTCTACATGACTACTGGGATTGGTCATCACAGCGATCAAGTGGTCTTGTTTACAGTGCTGGTCCCTCCTTATAACAAGGGGACGGAGAGAAATCAGTACTTCTGAATGTTTACAACAAAATGAAAGGATCCGCAGCCACCGATCATTTTATTCGGTGATGACAGGGTTGGTTTTCGAATCCTTTCATGCCCCCCCTCTCCTAAACATATCTCCAATGCTGTCTCTACGTGACCTGTATATTAACCCTTTCACTAACCTTATCCTACACAATTGAATACTATCCCCTTCGTCTCAAGACGCCACTTTGTGACCTGTATTTTAACCCCTTCACTTGCACCTCCCTCAGTGTATGACCTGTATAATTCATCTATTGCCCCTTTCTCAAGCTCCATGTCAAAAGGTTTGGTCTTTATTATGACTTAAATAAACCCAGCGGTTATTTGCTTTATTTTTTTTTCCCCAAGTACCACCAAAAAGGGAGCGCAGTCTCAAAAAAATAAATTATAAAATTGTCAAACTATATAGTGGTGAAAGCTGAAAAATTAGCTATGGAGAAATGTGTAGGAGAGGAAAAGTACATAAAGTGTGAGTACTTTGTCCACGGAAGTTGTGTGCTGCTTTTAAAAGTATTGTTCTTTATCATCGTTATTTTTATCTTTAAACACACTTACCTTGATCTACATGACTGCTCATCCATCCAATAGAGGGTAAAGACACCAAGGCTAGCAGACCAGAGCCCACAAATGATCCAATACCAGAAAAGAAAAAGAAAAGGCCCATAATAGCACTCTGCATAGATTTAGGTGCTGCAGAGTAAGCAAATTCCAGGCCTGTAGAGAAAAAACAAAAAACAAAGAATAGCATTAATCTTTCTATATCACATCACTAATATTGGCTTGGCTATGACACAGTAGAATGTACAACATGTAGCAACCAATGAGAATTCCCTTTAGTGAAGCTAGACCAGCACATGACCAATCTGTTGGCTTGTTATATGCATTGCAGGTTTTATCAGAGAACCCAAAATCAAGTAAGCTACATTGAAACACTGCAGAGAGAAGAGCAGTTCTTGGCAACAAATATAGTTCATAAATTACTGAAAAGCATAACGCCTCTGCTACAGGAGAAGAAAAAAAAAATGATAATCAGCTACCATTTGTCACTAATGTCACTCCGTTAAGTGTTTTCACACCATTAACTGCTGTTTGTGTCCGAAACAAGCTAATGGCATGTTTATAGGGAGTGTATCAATGAAATACTAATTATAAGAGCTGCAAGCATATACACTGCAGAGGAATTAATGGACATTTTGACATTAATTGCAAGTACCTACACAGCATTACATTTTCTGTTTCAAAATGTGCAGAAACCCGTCACATTTATGTCTTTTCTGTACAGAGAAAGGGTATACCTCTTTTCAACAGGGGAAAAAAAAAAAAAAAAAAAACACGCACAACCCCCACCTCCAAGTGCATATGCCTATAAAACAGATTTATTAACTATTCCAAAAGATAAAAGCAGCACTCACATGGCTGAGCTTGTCTTGTCCAAACCATTCAAGCCTTGTGAGTGTAGTCTCTCACTTTGTGCGTGGACACATTTTTACGCATGCTAAAATTACTATGCATTTTGCAGGTTATTTAATCTGACATCACATCCTGTTTGTGGGTTGGGTGGAGTGAGGGAGAGAGACAGACCAACACATTTGTGTTTTAGAGAGGTACTGGCAAACGGGATATCTAGCTTTACAACCCTAATTATTGTGATTGCGCAGATGAGAAGACTGGGACAAGCCAAAAACTGCATTGCCTGCACAACATGAGAGTAAAGGTCAGTGAATGGGCTGCCCTACGCACATAAGTGTCAGAACGCAATGGGGCCTTAGACCCCCACTCTATGTGCATACAAAACTGCTCACCAGAGCTCTCTTGCCAAGGAGGAGACATGTCCCTTGAATTTTCAGTTCGGCTTAGGATTTTAAAAATGAGTCCTGTTTAAGTGATCTGCATTCCAACATGCCCAGAGATGTCCACTGACAGACAATCGTCTCTCGATCTATGGTCTTTGGTATACTACAAATAGGGGCATTAAAACTGGGGAATACACAATCTGGAGCAACTATGTGCCTACCAATTTCCTTATATTGTCTACTAGTACCCATGGTAGTCTTCAAATCCATCCCTGAAGTACCACTGGATCCTAGGCTCAGATTGTACATGAAGATTTGACTTAAGTCAAGATTAAGGCTGCCAAATTCCTGGGTCTAGGATCATTTCTGATGCCAGCACAGTCTATTTGAAGACCATCACAAGTACTTGAAGGTACCACAAATTGCCTGTCCTTTAGCACTCTGAGCTTAGCTGGACCTGAATGTTCAGATAACTTTACTTTGGCATAATTACATAGCGTATCAATCTTTAATGTCACCAGCTACACGTGTGAAATGTTTCTTACAGTTAAGTCATAGCGGCTACTAACTGGCCTTTCTGCAAAACCCATCATGTTTCAAAAAGAATTACAAAGTGAACATGATAAAATATGCAGAACTACTGTGTAACTATGTACACGAGTTTCACTTCCTCAGCCATTACATACTTTCAGTGCATTTTGGCCACTATTATGAACTAAGTAAATAAAGACTTACCCTTGTTCAGGATCACATGCTAACAAAACGGAAAGAATACATCACTAAAGACACAATCACGAGGTTTACATTTCCTATATGAAGTCTACACATGATATTGCATCTTGCAAAAAATAATCAGAAAAAGGTGAGGAAATTAAAATACTTCTACAACTCATTACAAGTTATCTTCTTCGAATGCCCACGGTTCTTCAGTCTGTCCTTTTATTAAAAAGTCAGCAGATGCAATCATTTTTTTTTTCACTTACCTGTCCAGGGATCCAGCGCCATCCTCACCCAGGCCAGTTCAATAGTCTTTGGGTGCACTGTGCCAGCATCTTTAGTGCAGGAAGCCGACTGACTTCTTGCGGCTTCATAGCCAGCTTCCCATTGCGCAAGCATGATCCTCGCTGTATTTTGTGACTGGTCTCACAGCCTTCTGGGACCTGTGAGGTGTCCCAGAAAGCAGCAGAGAGGGAGGCGCGAGTGGGAGCAGGTACCCACTCTCAGACCACAGACATGTGCTCTAGCTTTCAAACAGAAAAACTTATAGAGGTATGAGTTGAAAGCTGGAGGACATACCTGAAGGAGCCTACATTGCACCTGTGATCTAATGATTCCAGGCTCCTGCAGGAAAGAAAAAAAAAAAAAAAAAAAAAGAAGAAGGGGGGGGGGGGGGGGGATTATTTCACTTTCTGTAAAGGTGAAAGTGTCTTTTAAATACTCAATGTGTTTGGCAACTTGTGATTCAGCGGCATTTCAGAGAAAAATTATTCATTAACCAACTGGAGTGGTCCATCCTGTGCTTCATGAACATTAGAAGGATGCAACTGGCAAGGATGGACACAAGAAGCTTGTGGGTATATCAGTCAATGGATACAAGCTAAGAGCTACAGATGTTAGCTGACACCATGAACTATGATCTCCACCTTTATTTTTGTAGCAAAGTTCCCCTACAATGCCACCTGAACGGTTGCCCTATAATGTCCAGGGCCTGTGAAGTCTATCATTGGGCTTGGCATTGTCATATGACAGGCAGAAGGATGTTTTTATGGATATGACAGGCAGAAGGATGTTTTTATGGATATGAAAACAGGAAATTAAGGAGTCTCTAGCTGCATAGCCACTTCAGGTCAGCAGGTAGCACTACAGAGGGGCACAGATCTGAACGACAGGAGGTCACAGTTTATTCTGCAGGCTCAGAGGTCAAAGACACCGACAGGTTAAATTGAAAGAAGTCGTCCAGGTTTCAATTAACAATAGTTTGTTTAGGTCAGTCTGGCCTGAAAACGCAGCTGCTATATGTGCTGTAATATACCATAATAGAATCAGTGGCATACAAAACATAACCCTGTGTTCTGGTATACACACTTCCGTTCTGCTGCTGGAATTAAAGAGTCGAGCTGGACACTTCTCTGCCATTTAGTAGAAGCCTTGTATTTTAAGCAAGGACTACAAGGCTTCCCTCCCTTACTGGCCGAGGTGGACAGGAGGGCAGATGACATCATGAATGCCACCTCGGGCCTATCAGAGGAAAGCCTTGTAATCAATGATAAAAATACAAAAGCTTCCCTGAATGGTAGAGAAACTCAGCCCAACTTGAATTCTGGCAGCAGATGGGAAGTCACCTGTTCTGCTGCCGGAAGACGGTGCCACCTACTGTACGTAGCTAATACTATTACAATCTATTATAACAGATCAGCCGCATTGTTTAGTAATGGAAATAGTCTGAGCCTTCTTGGAGTGTATTATATGCACAACTGTATATGCAGTTTTCAGGTTTGCGTATTTTACATTAGCCAATGGAGAAATGTGTTTTTCAGGCTCTCCCATTGAAGTCTATAGGAAATTTAAAAAAAAACAAAAAAAAACAGTACTTTTTCCAGCTACAAGCAACACAGTACTTAGTTTTGAATTACATCTACCATAAGACACGATAGCAATCCTCAAGTTGGAGGTAGAAAGCGCTTCCAGAAAAAACGCTCAATACTGAGCCTTAAGCAGGTTAGACAAAATAATGCTAGTCTGGTTTGAAATATGAGCAGATTTGCATAATAGCTATCCTTTAATCCTTTCCCGCCCAGCCTGGTGATACTTTAAAAAAAAGTTATGAACGCTGGAGGGGGTGGGAAAGAACAGCCGATCAAGAGACCACTGTTTGGATGTCACAGTGGTCACATGATTGGAAGCCAGTCCTGCTAGCCATCGATAATTAGCGGGCACAAAGCTATTTTTCAAAGCTTCTCTGCTGGGAAGCACAGTGAGTAAACATCAGCTGCCCAGTGATTCATATGTGCAGTGTGTGGGCCTTAAAGACTACCCTTTTGTCACCAAACATATGTGTTTGGCAGTCATAAAGGGGGAAATGTAAAAAAATTTGACAAAAACAATTCTACCCTAAGGAGACTATAGAAAAATTTGTTTGTAAGAAAAAAAAAAAATTTTACACTTGACAGTATAATCTAGAAATGGATTAAAAAGTATTCCTTTGATTTTTTTTATCAGTTTATTCTGGGTATAAGTAACAATAGGGCAAGTGAGTGCAAAGACAGACAAGAAAACACAGCAGCTAGCATACAAGGTAAACCTCAACACCTTAGAACTACGAAAAACATACAAACAAGGTATGCAGCGCTAAACAGATGCTATAAAGGGGGACACACACACACACACACGGTTCCCAATGGTTCTGTAGGAACAAAATGATGATGTTAATAGCCTGTCCAAGATCCCAGTATGGTAATTAAACCATGTAGACTTGTAGGAAAAAATGTTAACAGCATAACATCAGCGTGCAATCCTGAAGATTGCAACAAAATTATGCGCTTACCACAAGGGCATACAAACTGAGCGTTGTATGTATATACTCAGGTGTGTCATCAATGGAAAGAGGAGCCTGGTTCACACTGCGGACAGCATCCGGTCACTAGGATAAGCACTCAGGGGATGTCGGCACACGCTCTGGGGGTCACATCCAGCTCACCGGTAGGTCCAACGGCGTCCAGCCTCACGGTATATACTCCTCCTATGGTGGTCCACCTTTCATGACTGTCAAATAAAATCCTTTAGTACTGCACACTCAGCACACCAGTTGATCCCTAGGGCTTCCATCTTTTCCCGGTCTTCATTTGAGGTTTGCACTTTGTCCATTCAAATGGACAGCAGGCTGATGAAACGATAATTGGCTTTAAAAAAAACTTGATCTCCAGGGAGCAATACTCTGCAACACTTTGCTGCTCTTGATTCCTTCATGTGTATTGGTCAGCAGGCCCACATGTGAGCACAATCACTCCCAGAGCAAAAGCGCTTTATGCTGGTTTATAATATTAGCATTTAGCTCTGATTATTCTCCCTGCCTGGCAGCAATATACTGTGAGCTGCACATGCACTGCACAGAGTACGTTTATGGTCGTGCCCTGATAAAGTGAAACCAGAGCACATTCAAATGGACAAAAAGAGCAAACCTCAAATGAAGACCGGAAAAAGATGGAAGCCCTAGGGATCAGCTGGTGTGCCGAGTGTGCAGTACTAAAGGATTTTATTTGACAGTCATGAAAGGTGGACCACCATAGGAGGAGTATATACCGTGAGGCTGGACGTCGTTGGACCTACCGGTGAGCTGGATGTGACCCCCAGAGCGTGTGCTGACATCCCCCGAGTGCTTATCCTAGTGACTGGATGTTGTCCGCAGTGTGAACCAGGCTCCTCTTTCCATTGAGGACACACCTGAGTATATACATACAACGCTCAGTTTGTATGCCCTTGTGGTAAGCGTATAATTTTGTTGGTATCTTCAGGATTGCACGCTGATGTTATGCTGTTATTAACATTTTTTCCTACAAGTCTACATTGTTTAATTACCATACTGGGAACTTGGACAGGCTATTATCATTTTGTTCCTACAGAACCATTAGGAACAGTGTTTTCTTTATAGCATCTGTTTAGCGCTGCATACCTTGTTTGTATATTCTGGGTATAGCATCAAGTCAATTAACTGACCAGATCAATATTCCAGGAGCTTAAGTAGTAGACAGGGTTGTTAGTTTCAGGTGCTTTGGTGAAATTAAGAGGTGCACTAGATGGGCAACGAGACTACCCCCAAAACAGGAATGGTTTTATAGGTGGAGGCCACTGACATTTTTTTTTCCCTACTCATCTTTTCGGAGTTTAACTAGTTTTGCATTTGGCTAGGGTCCAACTCCTCAGGATGGCACATCAATACTTGCCACTGCCAGGTTTGCCGTGTCTCCCAACAAAGTCTCAAGAGCATGGAGGAGAATCCAGGAGATTACGACCCATCAGCAGGGCCGGTATCTGCTCCTTTGTGCAAGGAGGAACAGGATAAGCACTGCCATAGCCCTACAAAATGACCTCCAGCAGGCAACTGGTGTGAATGCATCTGAACAATCAGAAACAGACTTCATGACTGTGGACTGAGGGCCAGAGATCCTCTAGTGGGCCCTGTGCTCACTGCCCAGAACCAGAGAGCTCGATTGGCATTTGTCATTGAACAGAATTGGCAGGTCTGCCACTGGCACCCTGTGTTTGTCACAGATGAGAGCAGGTTCACCCCGAGTACATGTGACCAATGTGAAGAGGGTCTGGAGAAGCCATAGAGAAAGTTATGCCACTTGTAACATTGTTCAGCATGACTGTTTTGGTGGTGGGTCAGTGATTGTCTGGGGAGGCATATCCATGGAGGGACTGCACAGACCTCTATATGCTAGACAGTGGCCTATAAATGATGGTCCAGTGAGAATCATCCAATTCGGTACACATTGGAATGAAGTACGCAAGATCTTCAATAGGCATTGGCACATATTGACACGTTTTAAGGTTTGCAAGCAATTGAGGGCCCAAGACCCTTTAAAAAGGTAGCCAAGAGGGCCAAAAACCTAAAATGATATGCTGGTACAGTCCGAGTCCGTTAGAACAGGCAGAACCTGGCTAACTGACCTCCGAGAATTAAAAGGAATGTTTCCTTGGACATGGAAATATTTGCAAATTTGTGCAAAGAACTAAGCCGTTCAGACTCTGAAGGGAAGAAAAGCTACCAAATTGGACAATTTAAACTGCGCCACAACTAGGGCATTTTATATTCTCGAGTGCCCATGTAAAAAAAAATAAATAATATTACGTGAGCAAGACAAGAGCGCCAACTTCGTATTAGAGTTGAGCACTTTAAAGAGTCATAGGCTAAATGAGGCTTTGGCCCAACATTTCGCTGTATTTCATGAAGGTCAAATTACAGGGTTGAGGGTCAAGGGCTTTTTTTGCCCTCAAAATGTCTCACAGAAAAAGGACACATTAATACTGTGTGTTACTGAAAAAATAAAAAAGGAGCAGGATATTCAAACTTCCAACTCGGATTCCCCAAGGACTTAACAATGAAATGAGTTTAAAAAGTATTCCTGGAACCATGACCCCACTCTTTCCTTTCTAATTAAAACTTTAATTTCAAAAGTCCCTACATAAGGGTATGCTCTGTGTTATGTTAGATTAAATATCCCTTTTAATGTCACGGATGTTTATGTCCAGTTTAGAATGAAAATGTGATGTTGAATGAATAGTGTACTTCGGCTATGTATTTGGTCTATGAGTTTTGACAGCCTTCTGAGACATGTTAGAATCCAAATGTCACGTGGTTTATTGGTTTTCCCTTTCAATACCATTTTTATATTCTATGACTGCTGTTTTTAAACATGGGACCACCCTTGGCCACTACAATTGGTTGAAAAGGCTGTCAGTCCCTTTAAGACGCCGGTGAGGTGTAAATCCAGACAAAGCACACAATCACCTGGGAGAAACGTGTTGACATAGGCAGCGTCAACTAGCTGGGCACCACCACCCACCGACAGCGATGTTCCTAGCCGCCCATCGCTAGCATTACTATTGCTTTCCCACTCATGAAGATTTTTGGATCCCTTTACCGAGCTACCGCTTGACAGCAGGTTCTCGAAACTTTTGGCTGGCATATAGAGGTGAACTGGAAAGCATCAGCCGCACAAAAGCACCACATTCGCTTCCAAAGTGCCACATCCACAGTAAGGAGGACTGGATATCACCGAGGGGAGCCTAACTTGTACACTGGAGTGTGAGAGCCCACAGGCATTTTATGCAGCGTAGCTGCTACCGTGCCAACATCACCAAATATAATCTTTGGTCATTGGACCCTCCACACTATACAGGTAACACTTTACCCATAATTTACTGGATGACTTCGATCATTCCTTTGCTGTCAAATGACAGACAATTGTGCTAGATGCACAGGGTGCTAGCTGTACCTGGACAGATGCGAATTCCATCCAATTTTTCACTATCACGCCCATGCAGTGGGCTAACAGCCTGCCCTACCCATCAGTACTTCCATAAGGGAAATAGGACTATATTGGACACTGGTGTACCAGAGTTCAATCTGTATTGTCTCAGCTCTAACTCTCTGGGGATACACTAACCTTGCATCCAGTGCTTTGATTTGCTGTATATGATAAGCATCCTGTTATTGCCCTAATATCAGGCCACCGTTCTCAGACTCCAGTCACTATATCACTCCATGAGTGATTTTTAACTGCCCAAATACTGTATCCTCTTTAGCAACATTAACTGATGTAGACTGTTGGCCTGAAAGCATGTGCTTTTAAGGAGACTCCGATTACATTTTGCAGTGCGTGTGGATGAGTGGATCCCCGGGCTTGATTTTCAAGGTGACGTTATCTTACTTTATTTTAAAGTGTCTGGAGGATCGTTGGACATATGGCCTAATTTTACACTGGTTTGATCTCAATAAAGTTGTTTAAATTTGCTTACACTGCAGATTGTCCCCATTTTATTTTTCTTTAAAGTCCCCATAAAGAGGCTTAAAGGAGAACAAAGTTACAGTGGCACCCTGACTGCCATTAGGTATTGGAATGAAATCCTATTGTCAGACCCTATGCTGGTGCAGTGGGTCCTGGGTTCCTCCTGGTGCACGACAATGCCTGGACTCATGTGGAGAGTATGCAGGCAGTTACCCAGTCCATATCAGTATAGATATCCAGCATGATATGTTTTCCCATTGAGATCTGATGGTGTTGTCAAAGTGTTCCTTTATTTTTATTTTGTACATTGCTCAAAAAAATATAAATATAACAGTCTCGATATTAATGCATTTCTGAAATTTGTATTTTTTTAGTTTATGTAACTCTCTTTCCACCAATGACACTAATTACAACTACATGGGGAATGGTTTTTGAAAAACAACAAGGTTTCATATTTTACAGTCCTTTATTGCCAATTCTGTCATTAACTAATAAAGCCCATAAAATGTAAATCCAGAGTGCTATTGTTTGCTGTAAGTTTGAATTCTGGCAACAGTCTTCAGCAATGATGCAGCTCTGAGCAATATTATTAGGTGTCCTTACTGCAATACCAGTCATAGCCTGCAGACAGCAATACAATACAGCACAAAAGCAATCTGCAAGCAAAGACCTCAGTGCAGTTATGTTTCAATGCAAAAAAAAAAAAAAAAAAAAAAAAAAAAAACAGTAACAAAAACTCTCCACCTTCCATTTCACGCATGCTTTAACAGAGTGAAAAGGGGAAAAAAAAAAAAAAAAAAAAAAAAAGCAATGGTGTGCTAAAAAGGTTAACAGAAAGCAGATAGCCACCAGTGGAAAGGGTTTTCCCCTTCCACACCCATGACTAGGACACATCCAGTTTTTCATGTTTTAGTTCGGATTGAAAAGTACACAAACACATTGCAAATCACTTACCTGCTATACTTGCAAATATTTCACTGATTCCAATGAGAAGGTACTGAGGTAGCTGCCACCATATGGGAAGTTTAGCAGCATAATATGTGACATTTCCAATCTGTTGGATCTCCGTATCCCCCCGTTTTACAATCTCCAGTCTCTTACTTTCCAGAAAACCTGCAACCACAGAAACAAAAGTAAACACTGCAGTTTTATTTGGAGAGAAAATGATCAATAAATCGGCACTATCAAAGTCCCAGTTTTATCTGCACAATGCTCATCTCAATGGAATCTACTTCTGGAGCTTGGGTGGTTGTCTTAGAAATCTTCGGTTTATTAAGCTGGTATTCACAAAACTGCACCACTGCTCATGAATTAAGAGCAGGGTCCGGTGACAGACTTCAAGTAAATCTGTCATGAGAGGCTGCCATTGTCCACTTCCTTATTGAAAATACTAGATATCTGGCCATGTACCAGCTTACTGGCTACTTATCAATGACAGAACAGATATGTGGATCAATAACGTCAGAAAGAGAAGTCAGCAGTCTAACTGCATACCTGTTCCAGTTAATACTCAAAGTGCCAAAACAAGAGGATAGGGAGGACAGCCAGATAAGCAGTATTTCTCCAGTGTAATGATCAAAGAACTTAAACAAAAGGGGTAAGGACAGCCAGGTAAGCAGCATTTTTAGAAGTAGCAATTTCAGGTTTACGCTAAAAAGTGAATTGAATCTGCAAGCCTCCAAAATAAAGCAGAGACATTTACTGTCAAAACAGGATACATCCAAGAAGCTGCCATATCACGTTGCATCTCCTGACTCAGAAATCACTGTCCCTCTGTTATGCACACAGTGATGAGATTCTGTGTTTGGCTTTGACCCCCCCTTTCACTTCTTTTCTCCCCTATTAGTTTGCTGATGGACATGGGGCTCTTTCACACTGGTAGCCAGTAAAAACAGTAAGTTGGTAAAATGTTATGCCCGCCCCCCAAATCCTAGCAACAGTCAGACAGGGCTGTTCACATGCTGTATATGCAATGCTTTGCAGCCTCAACTTTTTTTATAAACTTGGGGAGCAGAGTTTGATAGACAGAACTGCCCTTCAAACTCACCCATTGACTTCAAAGGGGCCGAGCCACAACTGCGTGCAAAGCACTTGTGTTGTGGCAGTGCTGCATTTACAGGAGCAAAATACACAACCTCACCACCTGTTAAATGCTCTCTGAAAAGCAAATGGTGTGATCATTCTCCAGAGGGCATCACAAATGTACAAGGGCACCAATATTGAAGTGCACAAAAATTGTAGGGGCAGAACAGAGCCAGAAACCACAAAAGCGGACCGCTACTTGCATAAACATGCCAGGTTCACTTTATTAAAAAAATTGGCTATACATAAACTTTAGTTTTTTTAACCACTTCAAGTCTGGACACTTTCACCCCCTTCCTGTCCAGGCCAATTTTCAGCTTTCAGTGCCATCACACTTTGAATGACAATTGCAACACTGTACCCATATGAATTTTTTTGCTATGTAAATGAAAAAAAATCCAAAAATGTAGAAAAAAAAAAAGTTAACCAAAAATATATTTTTATATTAATGTTTTTTTTTTATACACTGTCACCCTAGCAGTACAGTGTTACCATAGTAACACTACTACTTGTGGGGGGGTGGTTTTTTTTTTTTTTTTAATCCACAGCTTGCTTTTACACCCATAAAGGCTGTAAAAGCAATCATTCCTCCTTCTCTGGCTGCATTCTTGCAGCCATTGAGAACTACAGTGTGAGCTGTGATTGGTCACAGCTTGTCACATGGCACAAGGCTGTTGTGAATAGCCTTGTACCATGTGACCTCTGGCCCAATCAGTGATCACATGCAAAGTAGTAAGCAAGATGTCACTTCTGACGTTGCTCACTACGTGTGAAATCTGTGATTACAATCAGTGATGACATGATCGGGAACTCGCAGAGAGGTCCCGTCCGACGAGCGATGTTCCCGTGTCTGGAGGACACTGGATCGAGGTGCTGGGTGCTCCTAGGGAGCGGGGAGGCCATTTATAAACAGCCACCCATCCCTGCACTGCCACCGTCCAGCCGTTTATATACAACGGCCGGACTGGAGGTGGTTAAATGTAGGCTAGAGTAGGGAAGGGCTAAGCCTCTGGTTCACACCAATGCTACTTGTCATGCGACTTCAAAGTGGCAAGTTGCATGACAAGTCACATCCCATGTCTTTCAATGGACAGAAAGGGTTCCTGTACCATTTTTGTACGACTTCATACACATTAAAATGCATTATTGAAGTTGCACTGAGTGGCAGTAAGTCACAATGAAATCATACATCATAGTCAGATCTCAGTTTTCTTTTACTTCCTGTCTTGGACACACCACAGGAAGAGGAAATCTCTACAAGTCTGGGGAGTTACTCTTTTAGACAGTTGTCCCAATTGGAAGATTTCCCCTTTTCTTGGTTGCAATTATAAAATTTGCCTTTTGTGTCAGTGACAAATCTGCAGAGAAGCATATAGATAAGTATCCTTATCCTCATTTCTTCTTTTCCCCCCCATTTCAGAATTAAACAATTGTGGCTTTATATACACTTTAACCACTTGCTTACAGGGCACTTTTGCCCCCTTCCTGCCCAGGCCAATTTTCAGTGTTCAGCGCTGACGCACTTTGGGTACAGTGCTGCATGACCACGCAATTGTCAAACAAAATTTTCATCATTTTTTAAAGATAGATAGTGCTCTCTTTTGGTGGTATTTAATCACCAAGTTTTTTTATTTTTTGCTAAACAAAAAAAAAAAAAAAAAGTTTAAAATTTTTTGTCAAAAAGTCTTAGTTTCTGTTATACAATGTTGTAAATAATAATTTTTCTCCTTCACCGATGTGCCCTAATGAAGCTACAGTGATGGGCACTGAAAGGCAGCACTCATGTATGCCACTGATAGGCAGCACTGAAAGGCAGCTTTGATGGGCACTGATGTGGGATTGATGGATAGGCACTGACAGGTGGCACCGATGCCCCCTCTGAATGCTGCTTACCGGCTCTCCCCACGCGCTCAGTGGGAGGAGAGGACTGCCGATAACCGGCATTTCCTTGTTTACATGCTATCAGCTGTAATTGGACACAGCTGATCACAGGATATGGTGTGTCATTGGATCTTTACTGTGATTGGCAGGGACCGGGGGGAGGGGATTGGTGCATGCACAAGCAGTTAAAGTGGGAGGACGTCATATGACACTCAGAATGAGAGCCGCCACCAGCCCGTCATTACCTTATATAGCGGGAGGCAGTTAAATAAGCACCTTAGTTGGCACAGGATAAAGATGATCTATGATGCTAATGGAAATGTGGGTTTAATGGCTGTAAAGCTCTCAACAGGAAAACTCCTGTGACAGATCGATCAGTTTTAGTAGTCCCATACATAAATAAATGCCCTACAACAGTAGAGAATTGTGGATGGAAGCAACGTATACAGACCTGGGCACTCCATTCTTACCTGCAGCCAGGACTGAACAGGTTACAAAAAACATTCCCACAGCAATCCTCTTTAGTGATGATGGTAACAAGCCTTTCCTTTTCAAAACTGGGTCCACCACCTTATCTTTAAGGGGGATTAGGATTAAAATGAGAACTGCATCAAACATGGTGAGCCATGCTGCTGGAAACTGAAACACAAAATGGGTTACAAAGTTAAACCGGTCATCTAAATGACTAGCTGGTTCAGTAGTCCATTAACAGTTTTGCAGACCAAGTCTAAAAATTCAGCTTCTGTCAACATTGGCAGATGACTGATGGGAGTCTATGCATAAAAAGTGTCTGAAAAAGGTATGCATAAAAAGTGTCTGAAAAAGGTATGCATAAAAAAGTGTCTGAAAAAGGTATGCATAAAAAAGTGTCTGAAAAAGGTATGCATAAAAAGTGTCTGAAAAAGGTATGCATAAAAAAGTGTCTGAAAAAGGTATGCAAGATTTAAGTGAGTGGAGTTTAAAAATGTTAAAATAAAAAATCTGAAACTATGTTTCAATCTAAAAAAAAAAAAACTTTTACTCCCTGCACCAATGCTGCCAGTTATTCCTAGAATACGTACTTTACAACGGTATCAAACCCAAAAATGTAACATTGCAGCTTTCTAGTCATTAAATGTGGTGGCTGCATTTGTTTAGACTCCATTTACCTTCTAATTACCTGCAAACGTGAAAAATGCACCTTGTAGTTATCCTGTTGACATGTCCGTAACATTTTAATTCATGTCATACTATCACATTAGGTGGTTATACCTAGACGCTATTCTATGCGTTTTTCTACTGTACTGTAAAGAAACTGCTTTTTAAAAAAAAAAAAAAAAAAAGGATTTGTCCTCTGTGCTGAAAGCCATTGTATTGGCCTTACGGGAAACCCACCAAGTTGTACTTTTTGGCTGCAAGTTCGATCATAATGGCAAAAAAATTCAAACCTGTATTTGTCTACAGAGTCATTTTTCAAACAGCATGTTGTCTAGACACAGAATAACACAATTGCCCAAATTTAAATGACACCTTGTGCCCAGACACTTTTATTAAGGTGTTCCAATATTCTGGCAGAGAAGCTGACATGTCTCAAATGTTGGACTGGTATAGATTTTGGAACAGAAACTGCAGCAAAATCCTAGTCTGCCAGAATAATATTGACATGTTTAGATTTATGAATGGCAAAATCAAACATTTGCTATGTTGAATATTTATAGGAATACCACTTGAATATACTTACAATAACTCCCAGGAATGTCCTAGATTGTACCTAAGTGACTTGATGCATTTAGGAAAAATTAGGTAAATGCACTAACTGAAAGCCATCAAACACAAAATTCAATGCTCTAAATTAAATGCAATGGATTGGAAAGGGTTGCATCAGTTCAATAACAGCATTTTGTAGCACACTTCAGGAGGCAGTGGTGGTGGTTAAAGTGTGGTCCAGCTTGTCAATATAAATGCTTCTAATATCTGCTTTTTGTGGTTCAACTGCATGATACAATGTTGAATCAGATTGTGATTTTATGAATACCCAGAAGTATTACTCAAAAGATTCACTGCCATAATGCTTCAGCTTTGGGTCCAGGCTAAATGTCCTTCCTGACATTTAAAGTGAACCTGTGCTTTGCATGCTTTCCCATGCAGGAAAAAGCAATGTTTACTTGAAGGTGGACCCCACCAGTTGCACATACCATGTACATACTTCCCTAGCACTTTGACCACAAGAGAAAGCCCTATGTAAACTGCAAATCAGAAAAAGGAACTTGCACAGGGCTGAGGTCTCTCCCCCCATCCCATGTGACAGCACTGGGTACCCGATAGCCAATCAACAAGCATCAGCACAGTCATGTGGAAGTCACCCTTTATCCGGTAGCAGGCAGTTTCTTTATGCCCAGTGGCCAAAATAGAGCAGGAAATGAGTGATGTTAAGATGGGACTATGCTGCTGGTGGAGCCAACATAAAAAGGTAAAATTGTTAATTTTCCTTAAGGCCTGTGTCTGTGGTGTTTGAGACATTTCTGAGATCATTCAGAATTCATCAACAGGTGCACCTGACATGCAATGGACACAGGCATAAAGAAATGCAAGGCAAAGTTTCACATTAAAAAGAAGAACAGCAAGGTAATTACAGCAGAAGGGGAGGATAGCAAATTCTTGGAGCTAGTTGATTCTTTCCTTGAAAATTAAAACATCAAACAAAACACAATGTTCAATGGAACTGGCACTTTTTGTAATTAAAAGGTTCCAATTAGGAACAACTGCTGAAGGTGAAATATAGCTTTTCAGTATTCATTGCCAAGGGAGAAATTTGATGGGAAAAAAAAAAAAAAAAAAAAAAAAAAAAAAAAAAGAAATGCCACAATGGGAGAGGAATGTAAAGAAATCAGCGAGACAGGGTTGTATGAAGACCACATAAATGATTATAATACACCATTCTGATATATTTAAATAAAGCTTACCGTATGATTTTCACGGTCAAATATCTGCGGGATTAACAAGTGGAGGCTCTGAAGGACGTATGTGGTTTGCATCTACAATAGAAAGCATTGTTTGTACTTCACTATAATTACTAAAGTACGATTTGAAGGCTTTAGGTCACAGACATTACAATGCACATTTGCTAAATAAAGCTCAGTTTAACCACTTGCCTACTGGGCACTTTTACCCCCTTCCTGAAAAGGCCAAATTTCAGCTCTCAGTGTGGTTGCAATTTAAATGACATTTGCACGGTCATGCAACGCTCTACCCATACGACTTTTTTTCCCCACAGAGCTTTCTTTTGGTGGTATTTAAAACACCACTGGGTGTTATTTTGCACAAAACAAATTTTAGTTTCTATCAAAAAATTGCAAACAGGTAATTATTGTCCTTCACTGATGTGTGTTGATGAGGCTGTACTGAAGGGCAGTGACTGGCAGCACTGGTAGGCACAGAGCAGCAGCACCGATGGGCACTTTTGGGGCTAGACGGATAATCAGTGCCCAATCAGTGTAGATGTCTCCTTTCACACTTCATGGTCATCGGTAGTACTTTCCTTCTGCTGTGACAGCATGAGGAAAGTACTGCCGATAACCATCAAGTGCGTTTACACAGTGATCAGCTGCAATTAGACATAGCCGATCACATGGTAAAAAGCCACTGTGATTGGCCCTTTACAGTGTCATGTGATCAGATGTGTCCAAAGGACACAGCGATCACAGAAAGCGATGAGAGCGTGGTTCTGGGAGGTCATCATATGATGCCTTCCCAGAACTGAATGACCGTGCTGTAGCAGTCTTTCCGCTATAGCATGGAAAACATGTGGCTAGAAAGCAATTCCACTTTTGTTGAGGGAAAAAAAAGCATTCTCCTCTGGGTGATCTATGTGCATTGCAAGGATTTTAACAAACTTCATTGCAGTCTCTCTGATTTTGCGCACCCGTGCCGCCTTGTAGCAGCATTTCTGCTATAGGGTTAAGAAATCAGCTGAACCAAACTTATTAAAATCAATAAACACCTT
Organism: Staurois parvus; assembly: GCF_062004578.1. NCBI lineage: Eukaryota > Metazoa > Chordata > Amphibia > Anura > Ranidae > Staurois > Staurois parvus. Next base: position 7,671,180 of record NW_028318515.1, read on the forward strand.
AAAAAAAAAAAAAAAAAAAAAAAAACACCACACACCCTATGCTGAACATTAATGTACTTGCGTGGTGCCAAGCACATATTGTAAGAATATTTTATAGGTCATATGCATGAAAGAAGGGGCATTAAGGCAACCTATACCACGTAATATAACATGCCCATAGATGCTGCTGTAAGCTCTTTATTGCCCCCTCCATGCCACAGCTCATTAGCAATCCCTAAAAAAAGGAACTGAACACTAAAATAAATAAATAAAAAAGGGAATGATACAGAATGACCCTGTACAGAAAAATTGCAAAGCTAAAATGACCTCATTTCTCTTTCCCTTAACGGCTACAACAATTTTGTTCACTACTGGCTTACCTACTGTTTAATGGGACAGAAGGAAGAACAACATTGGTCACTTAAATTGATTATAGTGATGGCAGGTTAAAAAACTACCCCAAGTTCCTCATTTCCATCATTAGGCAAGTTTTGGCAGATACCCAAGCCTAGTCAGCAATGGGAATAACGATTATTCTTGGGGTGTGTGGTGAGGTGTTAAGGCAAGCTGACCATTTAGTTATTAAATTAAAAAATACTAATAGTAATATATCCATAATAGTAAGCATAGCTAGTTGATTGTAAAGGGCCCAGAAGCAAGAGTATTAAAATATATGGCCTAAGAAAGAAAATACTAACCTGGAAATACACAGTCCAGTAAGGAATTAGGGCCAAAAAGACTGGTATTATCTTCACAAGGGCTTTAACATCTTCTACCTTATCATCTCGGAACGGTCCTCCACGAGAAGCTTTGGCCATATCCAAGATACTTTGATTAGGCCGATGAGAACCATTTGTTTGGCTGCTTAAAATAAAGATCTGTTAATATCTTACACCAATATAAAAATACAATATAGCATGTCATCTCTTGAGCAATCATTAGGGACTTAACCACTTCAAGTCCGGACACTTTCACCCCCTTCTTGTCCAGGCCAATTTTCAGCACCATCACACTTTGAATGACAATTGTGTGGCCATGCAACACTGTACCCATATGAATTTTTAGCATTTTTATGAGACAGATAAAATTTTGGTGGTATTTATTCACCACTGGAAATTTTATTTTTTGCTATGTAAAATTAAAAAAGTCCAAAAATTTTGGGAAAAAAAAAAACCCAAATTAGTTCATAACCAAGAATTTAATTTTTTTATATAAATGTTTTTTTTACAGACTGTCACCCTAGCAGTAGACTGTACTACTTGGGGGTGATGGATTTACATACATACATTGCTTTTACACCCATAAAGACTGGAAAAAATTTCTCCTTCTCTGGCTGCATTCTTTCAGCCATTGAGAACTATTGTGTGAGCTGTGATTGGTCACAGCTTGTCACATGGTACAAGGCTGTTGTGAATAGCCTTGTACCATGTGACCTCTGATCATTCACAGATTTCACACGCAGTAAGCAATGTCAGAAGTGGCATCTTGCTTACTACTCTGCATGTGATCACTAATTGGCCAATCAGTGATCGGGACCTCGCACAGAGGTCCCGTATGATGATTGGTGTTCCACTGTGTCCGGAGGACACAGTGGGCACTGATTTGCGGTGCTGTGCGCTTCCAGGGAGCGCGCACAAGCAGGGGGCAGTTTAAAAACCGGCCGGACGGGAGGTGGTTAAAAATATAAAACTACACCTATAGTACTGTCCATGAGGATAATGTGCACTGTACAGCTCCCTATAGCACTGACAGATCAGTTACCAGGCATCTTTTATCAATATGCAATCTGCCAATGCTTACCTCTACCTGAATAGGCTAGCTGGCTGGCTGTTATGCTGATTCTCTGGCTTCATCATTTTAAGTCAATGAACAATTCTGCAGATCCAGAGGAGCTGGATTCATAAATTGCTTTTCACTGATAGCTTCTATAAATGTGTTAGTTTTCGCATTTCCGGAGTCCAGCTTTAACCACTTGAGCTCCTGAGGATTTACCCCCCCTTAATGACCAGGCCTCTTTTTGCTACTCGGCGCTGCACTAATTCAACTGATAATTACGCTGTCATGCAATGCTGCACCCAAATGAAATTTACGTCCTTTTTTTTCACACAAATAGAGCTTTCTTTCGGTGTAATTTGATCACCTGTGCGCCTTTTATTTTTCACTATAAACAAAAAAAAGGCCAAAAATTTTGAAGAATAATATTTTTTACTTTCTGCTATAAAAAAAAAAAAAAATATAGTAAACTCAAAGTTGGTTATAAATTTTGGCCAAGACGTATTCTGCTTCATGTTTTTGGTAAAAAAAAAATCCCAATAAGTGTATATTGATTGCTTTGTGTGGAAGTTATAGCGTCTACAAACTATGGTATAAATACTGCAATTTACGCCATTTTTCTGCTATACAGCGCTGCGCTAGTTTAACAGACAATTGCATGGTCATGCAATACGGTACATAAATGAAATTTACATCCTTTTTTTCCCCTCACAAATTGAGCTCTCTTTTGGTGGTATTTGATCGCCTGTGCGGTTTTTATTTTTTGCGCTATAAAAAAAAAAAGACAATTGAGGAAAAAAAAAAAAAATATTTTGGACTTTTTGCTATAAAACATGTCCAGTAAAAAAAAAAAAAAAAAAAAAAATGCAAAAATCAAAATTTAGTCATAAATTTCTGCCAAAATGCATTCTGCGACATGTCTTTGCTAAAAAAAAAAACCCAATACGTGTAAATTAATTGGTTTACGTGAAAGTTATAGCGTTTACAAATGGCGGGAAAGATACTGGGATTTTTAATTTTTATTTATACGAATAATAGCGGCAATCAGCAACATATGGCGGCGACCAACGACATATGGCGGGACTGCGGCGGACATTTTGACATGGGGGGGGGGGGGGGGGGGAGAAACTGACTTGGGGTCACTGACATAGACGGTGACACCAATACAGTGAAAAAAAAAACCCACTGAAACTGTACTGTCACTGGGGAGGAAGGGGTTAACATTTTTAGAATTTGCTGTGTAAGGGGAGTGTTTTACTAGGGGCGGGGGTGTGTACTGGACAGGGGGAGGGAGGGGGAGATGATCGAGGGAGAGAAACTCTTCTCTCCCTCTGCAGCTTGTCGGCGAACTGTCACAAAGCAGGCTGTGTGTAAACAATGCAGCCCTGCTCTGCGTCAGTGATTACCGCTCATCGCGGGAAAACGGCCGGTAAAAACTGGCCGTGACCCGGCGGCGGAGACCTGCTGCTGACACCCGCGGGACAGGCAGGGCGGGCGCGCGCCCCCTACCTGTTTTGAAGGCAGTCGTTTTAAAACGTTCTTTTGCCTACGAGCGCCGCCCTGCCACCGTTTATATGCGGTGGCTGGGCAGCATGTGGTTAAAGGGTTAGCTTGCCTTTATATAGAAAAAAAAATAAATTTCTATGCAGGTTTTTTTTTTTTAACTACAAACTACGCAGCTGACTAAAGTTGAAAACCCTTTCTATAGGTGTAGGCCATTTACATACCTTCCAAAGCCTGACTGGAATACTTCCAGGTCTCCCTCCCTAATGGAAACCTACTTGTTACTACTCACCTTACCTGCTAGTATGTTTTTGTCTACATGCATAGCTCATTCAAAGAGCTCTGTGAATGAAGGGCGTGTCCATGTGGGCGTAGCCCCACACGGCCGCACTGTTTTCAAAAAGTCAACAGGTACAGGGAACTTCTCCCTGTACTGCTGTCACAAGGAGAAACATGTTACAGGTTCCATCCTAAAAAACAGGTGGACATTTTCACTTAGTGGTGTACTCAGTTCTGTTTCCAGCGGTTTAGACATTAATGGCTGTGTGTTATTTTGAGGGGACAGCAAATTTACACTGTTATACAAGCTGTACACTCACTACTTTACATTGTAGCAAAGTGTCATTTCCTCAGTGTTACATGAGAATAAAATATTTACAAAAATGTGAGGGGGTGTACTTCTGTGATGGGCTGAAAGTACACTCAGGTTTAATTTGATGGTATGTACATCCAAATTGGAGAAAGTGTTTAGGAATTACAGCTCATAAGAGTAGCCATCCCACCTTTTTTCAAGGGACCAAAAAGTAATTGGACAATATAATCATAAATAAGATGTTCATTTTTAATAATTTGCTGAGAATCATTTACTGGCAATGACTGCCTGAAGTCTGGAACCCATGGACATTAGCAAGGACTGGGTTTCCTCCTTACGGATGCTTTGCCAGGATCTAACTATAGCGGTCTTCAGTTCTTTGTGGGTCTTTTCTGCCTTTAGTTTTGCCTTCAGCAAGTGAAATGCATGCTCAATTGGGTTGAGATCAGGTGATTAGCCTGGCAATTGCAGAATATTCCACTTTTCCTTCGAAAGCTCCCGAGTTGCTTTTGCAGCGTGTTTTGGATCATTGTCCATCTGTACTGTGAAGCGCCGTCCAATCAACTTTGCTGCATTTGGCTGAATCTGGGCTGACCGTATCTCTAAACACTGCAGAATTCATCCGGCTGATTCTTGTCACAAAAAACACCAATGACCCAGTGCCACTGGAAGCCATGCATGCCCATGCCTTCACACTGCCCCCACCATGTTTTACAGACGACGTTGTGCGATTTGGATCATGAGCTGTTCCACGCCTTCTCCACACTTTTTCTTCGTCATTCTGGTACAGCTTAACCTTAGTTTCATCCATCCAAAGACTGCTTTTCCAGAACTGCTCTGGCTTGTTTAGATGTTTTTTGGCAAAGTCTAATCTGGCTTTCTATTCTTCAGGCTTATGAATGGTTTGCACCTTGTGGCGATCCCTCTGTATTTGCTCTCGTGAAGTTCTCTTGATTGTAGACTTTGACAATGATACGCCCACCTCCTGGAGAGTGTCCTTCACTTGTCTGGATGTTGTGAATGAGTGTTTTACCATAGAGAAGATCCTATGATCATCCACCACTGTTGTGTTCCGTGGACATCCATGCCTTTTATGTTGCTGAGCTCACCAGTGCATTTTCCTCAGAATGTACCAAACTGTTAATTTGGCCACTCTTAATGTTGCTGCTCTGATGGATTTGTTTAGGTTTTGAAGCCTTACAAAGGTCTGTTTCACTTGCATGGACAGCTCCTTTGAACACATGATGTAGGTTCATAGCAATAGATTCCAAATACCACACTTAGGCTGGCCATACACTATACAATTCTCCTTTAGAAAAAGGCTTTGAATTTACCAAAAACATGAGGTCAAACCTAAACACGTTCATTTGTATCCAATTAAGCGGCCCTTGCACTACACAGTTGAAGGTAAATCTAAAGAAAATTGGGCAGAAAATTGTATAGTGTATAGCCAGCCTTAGAATCAACTCCAGACCTTTGTTCCTCAATTAAGCAGGTAAAAAGGAGTAGCCCACACCTGGCCATAAAACAGCTTTTGATTCAATTGTCCAATTACTTTTGGTCTCTTGAAAGGGGGGGGGGTTATCTACTCTTAAAAGCTGTAGCTCCTAAACCCTCTCCAATGTGGATATTTATATCCTCAAAATTAAACCTGAGAGTGCGCACTTTCAGCCCATATCCATTATATAACTATAGCTTGAATATGTTTTGGTAAATACCTGAAAAATCTATAATTGTACCCGTGTCCAAATATATATGGACGTGTGTAATATATATAAAGATATTTTTTATTTAATGTTCACATGTTCCTACAGTCAGAACATTATACATACATGTGCCTTGAGTTTTCCGTTGATCGTTTCCGCCTACAGCAGGAGTATCCCAATATTCTAAACAGGTCAGTGAAGGCACTTCCATCAGCTGGTTTGGTAATAAAGACGGCATGTCCACACAAAAACACAAGAAAGGAAACACAGATACAAACTGTAGGGATAATGTATCCAATGAGAAAGCTCACATTCTGCTGAACATAAGCTATCCCACACAGAGAGACGATTGCACCCAAGTTAATGCTCCAGTAGAACCAGTTAAAAAATCTACGCGTTGCTTCCGGTCCACAGTCTTTGACCTAAGCAGAAAACAAAAACAAGAATTCATTACTAAACCGCCATTCAGATAATTCCCATTATTAAAAACAGTTCACAAACAGTACAGCAGGGAAACAGGACAGACGCGCATCAGTGCAGAGTGCCTTTACACAGAATCAACTTGAGGATTTAGGAGAAAGCAACAAAGTAGGACTACAGCTGCATTTTATGCAATTGGATAGGACAGTGAAGTTAGGCTCTCAGGCAGGATTTTATGATAATCCTTTTCCCCACTGGGAAGGAGACTTTCCCTCACTGGTTCTACTATTGTGCCCATAAATTTACCCCCCTACCCCCAATTCCTATCTTGTAAAAATGTCAGAAGGATAGGAAGCAAAGAGAAAGCAAAACCAAAAATGTAACATAGGTTCTAACTATGGTTGCACCGATACCAGTATCGGTGCCGATACTAAGCATTTGTACAAGTACTTATGTTTGCGACTTGCATTGACTTCTGATAAAATGAGTCACAAGCCACAATGAAATCGAAGTTCCAAATCGCACTGAAGTAGCACTATTTCAAAGCTACTGATCAATGAAGTCACATGGGGAGGGGGGGGGGGGTCACTTGGGTGATCCCGCCCCTTACATATTTAAGAACTGTCAAACCACGAGAGCAGGTAGGTGGCCAGGTGCCATCATCAGAAGCGGAGCTTTTTTTAATTCTTTTTTGGGTCGGCGGTGGGCAGTGATTGACGTTGGATCTACTGCGGGGGACATTTTACTCTTTTCATTTAATAAAGGGCTTGTCAAAGACAGTGTCCTGTCTTTTTACGCACTACACTTTTTGTGAATGAGTAGCAGGACCATGTACCCCATACTCATTCACATGGGGGGGCTGGGATCTGGGAGCCCCCTTGCCCCAAAGCACCCCCATGTTGAGGGCATGTGGCCTGGTATGGTTCGGGGGGTGCTCGCTCGTCACCCCCCCCCAACCCGCATGCTCGGATAAGGGTCTGTTATGGATTTTGGGGGGACCCCCACACCATTTTTTTATTTTGGCATGGGAATTTCCCCTTAAAATCCATACCAGACCCGAAGGGCTTGGTATGGATGGGAGGGGGGACCCCACACCAATTTTTTTTTTTTTTAAATTGCAGACAATTCTTTTACATTCAGCTGTCAGTGGGGAACCCCGCTGACAGCTGAAACATTAACACATGGTTGTCACTACTAAAATACCGCATGACTTGATAAAATAACTCATGCGGTATTTTAGTAGCGTTTACTTTATTTTTAAACTCCGGAGCAGATTAGAGGTTTTTCAATGCATTCCTATGGGAAAAAGTTTACAAATGTCATTTGTTCTGCAGGACTTAGTGTTTCGGTTTACAAATTCCTTGCTATACAGAGGTATGCATGTACTTTAAAGTGACTGTAAAAGGCTCTTTTTTTTACCTTCATGCATTCCATACTTCAATCCAAAAAACACCCCCTAGTGACTTCAATGCAAAATTGCCAGGCACATTTTTAAAAAAAAAAAAAAAAAAAAAAAGGAAACCCACCACACTGTTTTGGCCCAAGTGCATTAAGAATTGTTTCAGTACCAGAATTTGCATTTTTGGTGCACCATTCCATTTTGGTACTTCCATTACTGCCTGTCAGTTCCTCCCATCAGAAGCCAGACTTGTGGGTGTTCCTATTACGCCCACCCCCGTTTAGGGAGTGCTTTTCAAAGCTAAATTTGGAAAATATGGATATCGGTATAACAAGCACAAAACACCTGTCCAAGCGACTTTCCAATCAGTAAACTTCCATACTGTGCATTGGTGGGTACATTTCCCAGACTTGCCAGTATAACAGATGATCACACAGCCCTTGCAGCCAACTGTCCTCTATCAGTAGGAAAGGCAGGCAAGTGTACGCACGCACGCACTCTGTGTGAGCAGACATTGCTGTGGAGTCCAGGTAGGGCTCAAACCCGTCTTTGAGAAGACATACAACATTTATAGGCAGTCACTGACACTTGTGCTGCGATGGAGCTGGCACTTATCAAATCAGGACTAATTATTAGTTTCCTACAGAGCAATGTGGTCAGACAATGGGCGGTGGAGGGACCTTAGTGTACAGAATAGTACCTGTTGATCCACTAGAAATTCCCAGTTAGACTTACAATCAGTAAATTGTATTTCTAGGGATCTTCCAGGACAGCAACCTGAAACGTTCCTCTAGGGAACAACAAGTACAGGGAAAAACCCCTCCCAGGCCTTTTGTCTCATTTGCCTAATGCAGGCCATAGATGGGTCGAAAATCGGCCGATTTTTCTTTTAAAAAACAAAATCAGTCGTTCAAGCGGCCGACGTTACCAGCAACGGTTTAAAAAAAAAAAAAAAAAAAAAAAAAAAAAAAAAAAAAAAAAAGGCCCGATTTTCATCCCGTCTACAGCCAGCAAAAAGTGTCCCTGCAGAGAGCTCCGCTATTTCTTTGACATTTATAGCGGTTGCAACAATGTATTTGTATCCATTTAGGATACAGATGTTTTTATTCAGAAACAAATAGATACATTGTTGCAACCGCTATAAATGTCAAGGAACTGTCAAAGAAATAGCGGAGCTCTCTGCAGGGACACTTTTTGCCGGACTGGAATTCTTCCTCTTCCAGGTCACTGCTCATGCGCAGATTTTATCGGTAAAGAGATCGGCCGATTTGCCCATCATTGCCACAAAAATCGGCCGATTTTTTCCAACTTTACCAAAAAAAAAAAATCCGCCAAAATACCGAAAAACGGCCGAAGAATTAGCCCACTAACGATCCGAAAATCGGCCGATTTTCGACCCATCTATGGCCTGCATAAGGCCCCATGTACACAGGACACTTCTGAACGATGGAAACTGACTGCTGGAAAACGTAGGTTTTAAAAAAAAAAAAAAAAAAAAAAAAAAAAAAAAAAAAGTCTGTTTAGACATGTTTGCATAACGTGTTTATGCGCATTTGCGTTTAGAAGCATTTTTTTTTTTTAAAGATAAGCACAGGAGACTCTCCCACATGCCCAGAAAAGTGGTAAATTATTAACCATTTCATACTGTTTCAGAGAAATAGAGAGTAGAAGCAGAGAACAGTATGTGTTGAGATTAGCTTAGGTGTGAGTTGTTAATTAACATTTTTGTTTCCAGGGTGGGAAAGGTGTCTGGTGGAGTCATCAAGCCACCTGGCAGGGGGCCTTCATGAGGAATTTGAAGTGTGAATGGTCATTAACATATGTTGTTTCCAAGGGTGGGAGAGGTCTGAGGTGTGAAATCGGTCATTAAGGTGTGAGAAGCTTGGTAGAAACATCCTTTGTTCAGTGTTTTGAACATTTGAATACCTTGAAAACGCTTTGCATGCATTTTTCATGAAAAAAAAAAAAAAAAAAAAAAAAAAAGCTCTGGACAGCATTGAGAACCAGAAGAGTTAAAAAAAAAAAAAGAAAAAAGCAAACGCTTATAAATGCGCTTTGCCACGTTTACTGGCGTTTGAAACGCTGATATAAGCAACTGCTGAACGCAAGTTTTTTTGCATTAAAAAAAAAAAAAATGACTAAACGAAGATGTGTACATGGACATATAAGAAAACATTAGGGCGAGTTCAGGAGCTGCTGAAAAATAAAATGCTGAACAGCTCCTAAACGTGAGTTTATCACGTACATGAGCCCTAAAAATTAGGGAAGTGACCAAAACCATAACTAGATAGAGTTACTGTTGGGTATTTAATCAATCATCTTTCAGGAAGATAACCGAGGAGAAACCACACACACACACACACACACACACACACACACACACACAGAAAAAAGTCAGTTTGCATATCGGGTAGTGGGTGCACACGAGGCGCGCGCCTGCCCTACACGCGCCGCCGATCTTGGTCGCGGGTGTCAATCGCCGGGTCCCGGCCGGTCATTACCCGCCAGATCCCAGCGATTACCGGCAATCACCGACAGGGAGCGCGGCTGCAGTGTTTACACTGCAGCTCTGCTCTGTCAGTTCACAACACACTGTTCTGGAGAGTGGAGTTAAGCTCTCGGGATCAGTGTGTTCCTGTGAAGTACACAGCCCCCTGCCACTAGTAAAAACACTCCTCCCACAGTTTCCTTTAAAAAAGCCTTTTAAAAGCCTGAAGGTGCTTATTGGATTTTGGGGTCCTGTACTTGGCTAGACTGCCAAAATGTCTATCACATGTGGTATCCCCACACTCAGAAGTAGCAGAATGTATTTTAGGGTGTAATTGCACATATGCCCATGGCTTGTGTGAGAAATCAATCATTTAAATGACAACTGTACAAGAAAAAAATAAATAAATAAATTCTATGGACTCAATATGCCTCTCAGCAGATAGCTTAGGGTGTCTACTTTCCAAAAAGGGGTCATTTGAGGGTGTTTGTACTACCCTGGTATTTTAGCACCTCAAGAAAAAAAAAAAAAGTGTTGAGCAGTCAGAAAGTAAAAGCTGTGTAAATGCCATTATCTATACCATAGTTTGTAGATGCTATAACGTCCACACAAAGCAATATACACTTATTGGGATTTTTATAACCAAAAACATGTAGCAGAATACATTTTACCTAAATTTATGACGAAAAATAGTTTTTGGATATTTATGACTGAAATGAGACAATTGTTTAAAAAATTATTTCATAAAAAATGTTGCCTATAGCGCCAAAAATAAAGTGCACAGGTGATCAAATACCACAAAAAAAAAAAAAGAAAAAAAAAAAAAAAAAAAAGCTCTATTTGTGTGAAAAAGGACAAATTTCATTTATGTACTGTATTGCATGACCGTGCAATTGTCCGTTAAACTAACAGCGCTGTATAGCAAAGGCGTAAATTGCAGTATCTATAACATAGTTTGTAGACGCCATAACTTTCACACTAAGCAATCAATATACACTTATTGGGATTTTTTTTTTTTAACCAAAAACATGTAGCAGAATACATTTTGGCCTAAATTTATAACAGAGTTTACTATATATATTTTTTATAGCTGAAAGTAAAATTGTTTTTCTTCAAAAATTTTTGGTCGGTTTATAGCGTGAAAAATAAAGCGCACAGGTGATCAAATACCACCGAAAGAAAGCCATTTGTGTGAAAAAAAAAAAAAAAAAAAAGTAAAATTTTGTTTGGGTGCAGCATTGCATGACCGCGCAATTATCAGTTGTATTAGTATAGCGCCGAGTAGCAAAAAGAGGCCTGGTCAGGAAGGGGGGGTAAAGTCTCAGGAAGGCAAGTGGTTAAAATATGATTAGTCTACATTTTGTAAACATGGTCATTACTATATAGGACTGGACTTTTGCAACCCCCACCCCTCCCTCCCCCCCCCCCCCCCCCCAAAAAAAAAAAAAAGTCTAACAGTACAAAGAAAACGGTTTTTGTTCAAGCCATTGTGTGGCTTGGAGCCACCACTAAACTATTCTTTTCAATACGTGAAAGTTTAATCCAGATTAGCATTACTAAAAGCCAACCTCTTCAGTAGTACAATATTTGAGCATTTTCGGCACTGGAAGCACAAGTTTCCTCACTATGCTTTAGTTGAACAGCCTTAAGGAATTGTGGCTTGTTTTAAATAATGGGGAATTGAAGACCTAAGATCTAGTAAATCCAGACCCAGAACTGCAAAGAGCCATCATTTTCTTCAAGATGAGCATTTGATTGCAATAGTTCTGTCATTCCGGTAACTACCTATTATAGTAAAAGTAGAAAGCGTTGCTAAACAGACAAGTAGGAAAGACATCTCATGATTGTGATGCTTCCTTTCATTATGCCTGAGTCAGCATCATGTGTCTAGAACTATTTTGAGACTGCTCATTCATCCCTTGCTTCAATCCTATTGCACAACTCATAAAATTCTGTTTTTTGGCTCAGCCAAATACACTATACGCAATTCCTGCCTCCAATGGAAGAGAAACAAGACTGACTTTACAGTTATTGGTTATTCTATACATAGTTAGATCTATGGAACACAATTCAACGTTCTGTTTAAAGTGGAATTCCACCCAAAACCAAACCTCCTCCCAGCCGCATTCTAAGCCTATAGACCTTTGAAGAAAAGATTACACTTGCCTATTCTGAAGCTGCTCTGGTCCGGTCTCCAGTGGCAGTTTGTGTGCAGAGAGTAAGCAGACAACGGCCGGGAAAAACAGATGTCACCCATAAATTTACAAATTGGGCAGCCGTTGTAGGATGCCTCTGCTCTGCACAAAGCAGCAGTGGATACCTCAGCCCGAGGCGGCTTCAGAAAAAGTTAAGTATAGCAATCTCTTCTTCACAGAGCTAGATAGATAGATTAGGCCACGGGTGTCAAAACAGGCGGCCCTCCAGCTGTTGCCAAACTACAAGTCACATGAGGAATTGCAAGATTGACAGTTACAAGCATGACTCCCAAAGGCAGAGGCATGATGGGGCTTGTAGTTTCCCAACAGTTGGAGGGCCACCAGTTTGACACCTCTGGATTAGGCATAGACTGGGTGTAGGTTTAGAGTTTGTTAGGCTTTGGGTGGAATTCCACTTTAACCACTAGCCTACAGGGCACTTATACCCCCTCCCTGCCCAGGCCAATTTCCAGCTTTCAGCTGAATGACAAATTGCGCGGTCATGCAACACTGTACCCATATGAAATTTTTATCTTTTTGTGACAGCTTTATTTTGGTGGTATTTAATCACCTCTGGGTTTTTTATTTTTCTTAAACCAAAAACTATTGAAATTTTTGAAAAAAAAAAAGTTTTAGTTTGTTATAAAATTTTGTAAATAAGTGATTTTTCTCCTTCACCGATGTGCGCTAGTGAGGCTGCAGTGATGGGCACTGATGAGCATTGACAGGCAGCTCAGATGGGCACTGAAATATGACACTAATATGGCACTGGCAGGTGGCATGGATGAGCACAGCTGGCACTGATGGACATTGACAGGTGGCGCTTCTGGGGCTACACAGATCAGGGCACACTGATCATCAGTGCTCTGATCAGTGTAGATGTCCCCTTCGCGGAATGCCGATTACCGGCTCTCCTCTACTCACGAGCTGTCAGCACGACAGCTTGTGAGGAGAGAAATGGCGATAACCAGCATTTCCTGGTTTACATGTGATTGGACACAGCTGATCACATGACCGCACCAACATCTTCGGCTCTTTCCGTGGATCGGTGATCCGCTGTGTCCGAGGGACAGTGCACCGCTGATCGCCGCACGCTCCCGGAGCCGCGCATGTGCGGTGAGAATTGGAGGACGTTATAGAACGTCCTCCCAGATCGAGAGAACCGCCTTGCTTCCGTCATATTACTATATAGCGGGTGGGAGGTGGTTAAGGACACGTGTACACTGGTTTAGCCTGTCTGCATCCAATTCTGGCATTTTCATGCACCCAGGAAGCACAGGGCAGCACCCAGACCTACTGCCTGCCAAAGTCCACGACAGCTTGGAATGTTCCAGCTGGACCCTTTACCAAGTGATACTTGAATTTAGGGCTGTATGTGTTCAGGAACTGGCTACAATGTAGATGCCCAGGCTTTAGTCTCTTCCACCACCCAAGAGACCGGTAGCACTGAAGTATAAAAAGTTTGAAACTTAACTGTAGTGTGGAGGTCTGTTCTGACTAGTCTTCCCATCTATAGGACCTACTGACCTGTGGGAAGATAAAGCCAACACTTAAACATTCAGAAAAGTGGCATATCAAAAGCACTCTGGGATGAGTAAAATTCAAGGCACTCTAAGATTTAGCCCTGTTGAGTGCCTGCAGTTCATGAACATTTGGAAAATTACAGCCATGAGTCAAGGGTAACTTTTCTGAAATATGGGGGCCATCTTTTCGCACCTTCCTCTGAAAATGCTAGTTGCCTGGCTGCTCTCACCCCTAATTTGTGTCACAAAAAAAAAAAAAAAAAAAAAAAAAAAAAAAATGGAGCATGCAACCAGCAATGTCCAAACTCCTAATTTCTATATCTGTCCCAATTTTTTCTTTTAAGATTCGCATGGTAGCCAGCAGGGTGGATAAAAAACAATGATAAATATAATTTTTAGATCTGATTTTTATTTATTTAAAAGTTGGATTTTGATTTTTATTTATTTAAAAGTTGGATTTTAATTTATCAAAGTTATTTTAAGTAAAAGCTTTGAGTAAAAATCTAATTATAGTTTTCTATTTAAGATACATTAATAAATTTAGTTTATTAAGCATAAAATGGAGCTTAGTCATGTGGCTTTATATTCTGCCTTACATTTTTGGTAAACTCATTCAATAAATCCAAGCTCTGCAAGCTGAGATAACATGCACTGCATTGATGCATTCACACAATTTCACAGTAATCATGAGAAAAAGAAAAAAAAAAAAAAAAACACAACACATGAAATAAGAATTTGTGTGATTAACCTAAAAAAATCGGTTCCGATATCGCCGTTTTACTAACTGGACAGCTTATTCTAAAAAGGGAGACCTTCATTTGGTTTGCAAATATTAAAGATTCTAACTACCAGCAAGAATTAGTCGGATTCCTTTTTAAAGAGCACCTGTCATTTTAAATCCATCATGGCAACGTCTGTTAGCGGTCATCCACTCACCTGCTGCCGCCACTTTCCTCACCTTGTGTCACTGCCGCATCACCAGCCGTCCCATTAAAGTGAATGGGATTGTCGGTGAGTCAACAGCGGGTCAGAGGAGGAGCCGCTGCAGGACAGAGATGACAGCTGCTCTTTAAAAATTATGATTTAAATCAAGCCGTTTCACTAGCGATTTAAATCAAATCCAGCCTGGTAGCCAGTCAACCAACATTTCCAAATAAAGAAGCTAGCAACAGCAGGCTTCACATTTTCTCAGCATAGATCTTCTCAAAAGAACATGTGTTATGAAAAGAAACATGGAGTATGCCATGCTGCCCTTGCCTTCTAAAGATACAAATTCCTTGGTTATCAAGCTGATCCAATGGCTGTAACAATTCTGAGTTACTGACCTGGAACATAGTACAATGATAAGGACTGACTAATCTCCAGCCTTCTGGATACATTTTTTCCCAGCATCAGTGACACAGAAAATGCTTAGAGATTTTTACAGCGATTGGAGGCTAGACCATTTAGCCTGGCTGTTGGGAAGAAGTCATGTGCTCTCCCATACCCAGAAGCACTGGGTTCTTTACCTGGCAGCACAGAAGCGATAGTAATGTAAATATAACTGGTGAAACCCCTTTGAAAATACCCTTGAATGAACAAAGCAATAGCGTGTGTAAGCCAGTGTTTCAGCAAGCTAGCCATGTAACCAAGGTTAACAGTGGTAGACCCTATATTTCTACCACTAGTCTAACTTTTAGCTTAGGTTCACATATGCGCTGTTAAATCACACAGTTTTGTAGTGCAATTCAGCTATGTGATTTACACGTGGTTGTGTATGAATACCAGTGTTTTGATGCGGTAAGACCCCTCCAAATCATTAGCTTCAGGTGTTCCAATCACCTCCATGGCTACAGGTGTATAAAATCAAGCACCTAGGCATGCAGACTGCTTCTACAAATATTTGTGAAAGAATTGGTCACTGTCAGGAGCTCAGCGAATTCAAGAAAGGTACTGCAATAGGTTACCATCCGTGAAATTTCCTTGCTACTAAATATTCTAGGGTCAATTATCAGTGGTATTATAACAAAGTGGAAGCAACTGGGAACAGCAACTCAGCCACAAAGTGGTAGGCCATATAAAAATGACAGAGCAAAGGTCGGCAACTTTCAATAGTTAAAGACCTCCAAACTTTGTGTGACCTTCAGATTAGCACAACAGTAAATAGAAAGCTTCATGGAATGGGTTTCTATGGCAGAGCAGCTGCATCCAAGCCTTACATCACCAAGTGTAATGCAAAGCATCAGATGCAGTGGTGTAAGGCACGCCGGCACTGAACTCTAGAGCAATGGAGTGACAAATCACACTTATCTGTCTGGGAATCCAAGGTACGTGTCTGGGTTTGGCGGTTGCCAGAACAGTACTTGCCTGACTGCACTGTGCCAAGTGTAAAGTTTGGTGGAGGGGGGGTGTGGAGTTTCAGGGGTAGGGCTTGGCCCCTTCGTTACAGTGAAGGGAACTCTTAAAGGTGCCAGCATACCAAGACATTTTGTACAATTTCATGCTCCCACCTTTGTGGGAAGAGTTTGGGGATGGCCCCTTCCTGTTCCAACATGACTGCACACAAGTGCACAAAGCAAGGTCCAAAGTCCAAAGCATGAGTCCTGACGTCAACCCGATAGAACACCTTTGGAATGAATTAGAGCGGAGACTGAGCCAGGCCTTCTCATCCAACATAATTGCCTGACCTCAAAAATGCGCTTCTGGAAGACAATGCTAAACCTTGTGGACAGCCTCCTAAGAGTTGAAGCTGCAAAAGGGTGGGCCAGCTCAATATTGAACCCTATGGACTAAATATGTGGATATAAAAAGTCTACACACCCCTATTAAAATATCAGGTTTCTGTAATGTAAAAACCAAAAAATAAATACATTTCTGTTTGCCATTTTTAATGTAACCTATAAACTGCACAACTCAGTTGAACAAACTGAAATCTTTTAGGTGGAGGGAAGTAAAAATATGACTGCATAAATGTGCACACCCTTAAACAAATACTTTGTTGAAGCAACTTTATTTTAGTACAGCACTCAGTCTTTTTGGATACGAGTCTATCAGCATGGCACATCTTGACTTGGCAATATTTGCCCAAATTCCTTGCAAAAACTTCATATCTGTTAGATTGCAAGGTCATCTCCTGTACACACCCTCTTTAACCCCACAGATTTTCGATTAGATTCAGATCTGGGCTCTGGCTGGGCCATTTCAAAACTTTAATCTTCTGGTGATTTGGATGTATGCTTTGGGTCATTGCCACGCCGAAAGATAAAGTTCCTCTTCATGTTCAGCTGTCTAGCAGAAGCCTGAAGGTTTTGTGCTAATATTGACTGGTATTTGGAACTGTTCAGAATTCCTTCTACCTTGACTAAGGCCCCAGTTCCAGCTGAAGAAAAGCAGCCCAAAAAAAATTATGCTGCCACCGCCATGCTTCACTGTGGGTAGGGTGTTCTTTTGGTGATGTGCAGTGTTTTTGCGTCAAACATATCTTTTGGAATTATGGCCACAAAGTTCAACATTGGTTGAATCAGACCAGAACACATTTTCCCACATGCTTTTGGGAGACTTCAGATGTGTTTTTGTACAATTTAGCCGGACTTGGATGGTTTTCTTCTTGAGAAAAGTCTTCCGTCTTTCCACTCTACCCCATAGCCCAGACATAAGAATAAAGGGAGATTGTCAGATGTACCACACAGCCAGTACTTGCCAGATATTCCTGCAGCTCCCTTAATGTTGTTGTAGGCCTCTTGGCAGCCTCCCAGACCAGTCTTGTTTTTTTCAATCAATTTTGGAGGGACGTCCAGTTCTTGGTAATGTCACTGTTGCGCCATATTTTCTCCACTTGATGACTTCACTGTGTTCCATGGTATATCTAATGTCTTGGAAATTCTTTTGTACCCTTCTCCTGACTGATACCTTTTAAAAATGAGATCACGCTAAAGCTTTGGAAGCTCCCTGCGGACCATGGCTTTTGCTGTAGGATGAGACTAAGAAAATGTCAAGCAAGACCTACTAGAACAGCTTTATTTGGGGTTAATCAGAGGCACTTAAAATGAAGGCAGGTGTGCACCGACTCCTATTTAACATGATTTTGAATGCAACCACATTTTAGTTTATGTTTAACCCCCCCCCCCTAAAAAGATTTCAGTTTGTTTTTCAATCAAGTTGTACAGTTCATAGGGGACATTAAAAAAAAAAAAGATGGAAAAAGTTAAAGGATTCATCTGTCTCATTTTTTACTTCACAGAAACCTGAAATTTTAACAGGGGTGTGCAGACTTTATATTCACTGTGCATCTCTCCATCTCAAAAACCGGATCGCATTCCTCAAAAGTCACACACAACTCTTTTCTATAAGTGCAGGTCAAATGCACATATATAAAACACCATCTATAGAAAATCATGCTATCCTGATTCCAAATCGGGCGGCTAAAAATGCAATGCAAATCGCATATATGAACCAGAGCTCAGGGCACATGAGGTTTTTTTTCTTAAATCTGCTAGTATTTAATGCCCACTATTGCAGCATTTCTCCCAAAACAATGCTATGCATACGACCCCATCAAAACATTTAGCATTAATCCACACTGAGATGAATTAGAAGATAAACACAACGTGAATTTTTTCTCTCTAACCGACATCTCAATCACTAGCAGCAAAAAAAAGAAAAAAAAAAAAAAAAAAAAACCACGTTTTAGTTTGTTATAAAACTTGGTAAATAAGAATACAGCGTACATGTCCCTTCTGAGGAATGCCGATTACCAGCTCTCCTCATGAGTTGTCAGTGTGAGTTTGTGAGGAGAGAAATGCTGATAACCAGCATTTCCTTTACATGTGTTCAGCTGTGATTGGATACAGCTGATCACATGACAGAGCTGACATCTGCCTTTTTCTGTTGATCGGTGACCCTCTGTGTCCGAGGGACACAGCACACCCCTGATAGTCGCGATGCGCGCCCCCGGAGCCACGCATGCGTTGTTAGAGTGGGAGGACGTCATATGACATCCTCCCATAACGAGAGAACCGCCTTGCGCTAGTCACTTCCTTATATGGCGGGTGGGAGGCGGTTAAAAGTAAATCCACTAAATAAATGGGGCAATTAACAGATACAGGTAATATATACAGAAACAGATACAGCTAAGTGTATACAGAAATCTTGACTTTTCCTATAGAAGTTGCTCTTAACCCTCACCTTCCAACTAGCCAACCAGGTCACCCATTTAATTAAAGGGCCAATTGGAAGACTTGGGTGGGGGAGGGAGCGGAGGCCAAGATGGAACTAAATAAAAATTATGCATCTCTCAAAATTTGCATATTACTTCATATCACTGGATCTGTTCATTTTAACATATGTTCATACGTTCTCTCGATTTATGCATTAACCATGATGAATTTGAATTGCCCAAGTACATGACAGATTTACGTTACTTTTCACTGTAACTAACATGACAGATTGCCTCTTTTAAAAGGAGAGGCTAGGTCATTTTCTAGGTGTATGAGCTTGCTGCTCTCAGTCATATTGTCGAAGGCCTAAGCAGGCTTCCTGCATGTTTAGCACGGTTACACTTCAAGAGGAAATATGCCTAGTGAAGTGAAACAGTGCTCGTACTGCGGTTATGTTCCCCAAACTGAAGGAGTAAAAACAAATCTCTGCCAGAAACCATGTGATGTGCACCCAAACAGTAGACATCCTAAAAGAAAGATCTTCCTCAGTCAGTTGGCCAGAAAAATTAAACTACTCGCATTTATGTTTAAAAGTTACTATAAGAATTTCTCCTCATCTCCTGTCAGTAAGCTTGCAGTGTTAGACTGACAATCTGGAGAATGCAGTATAGTCTGAATGGCCAAAACTGCTCCCAACTTTCCTTTTCTGAGTCCTGGAAAAAGTTAGAAAAATCATTAAAGCTGAGCTCCAAGGAGCTACCTCCTATCCCTCTTGTATTGAGCTGTACTGTTGCTGCATTGTCTCCCCTTATATTGTAAAGCGCTGAGCAAACTGTTAGTGCTCTATACAGTATTTTCTGGCGTATAAGACTACTTTTTATACAAAATATACCCCAAAAATTGGGGGTTGTCTTATACGCATGGTATAAAATGTGAACCTCGAGTTTGTTTGGGTCAAGCTGGCTGGATGTGTGGTAATACTGTACATACAGTATACCGCGCTGAGCCAAGCTGGCTCAAAACAAATGTCCCTATGACAGATTAATCTGTCAGCCCGCTGGATGCGAGGTATAGACAGTATACTGCGCTGAGCCAAGTGGTATCGAAACAATGATCCAGTGCAAGTATGCTATACCAGTGTGATCCCTGTGAAAGCTGGAAATCACTTTTGTATTCGCCACCACTTCCATGATCCCTGCTGTCTTCTGGGTCCATTGCCAAGCAACTACCCTCCTATTTGGTGAACAAAGGTGGGGGGGGGGGGGTTCACTTGCTCAGCACCATTTACAGAACATTTTGCTTTGTATGAGATTTAGATTGGGATGTCACCACCCCCCTTTCAACCTCATCCAATAAGAAAGATGCAAGGTGTTCTGTGAATGGTGCCCATGTCAAGCAAGCGGCACAGAAACTTTAGACTACCGCAGTGATTTCCAGCTTCCACAAGGATCCTAGAAGTATGGAATATGCATACTTACATTTGTCCATGCTGCACTGATGTAACTATGTTATAAAATACGTATCTGGAATCTGGGCACTGACCTAGAACAAACCTTGATCTATGTATTTTACATTTTTTTTTTAAAGTTATCTAGAGCCCGTTCACACATATGCAGATTGGATGTGGTTCAAACTGCATCCAATACGCATGACATATGAAAAAACATTGCTTCTTATGGTGCCTATTCACATATGTCCGGTGAACTAGTGGTGCAGATTCAGTGCGGTCTGAACTAGTTTAAAATAATATTGTATTGTTTTACTGAGGGTTTAGATATTCATTAACCTCCCTAGCGGTCTGATTATGTCAGTATTTCTGTGCTCAAAGTGGTAAACTTTTTTGCATGGAAATATATTTTTTTATTGTAAGCCTGTAATTTTTAGGAATAACTCACTGAAATCTGTCCAAACAAGAGTCTAGCAAACATCCCGGGTATGAAAATTTGAAACACGAAATCATAAATTATAATATAATAAATCATAAAAAATTTAATTCCATATAATCAAACCAAAAACATTGAAATTTGAAAAAGTGCCAAGTTCGTACATCACTGAGCAAAGTCACAAAATTGTATTCAGTGTCTGACGAATTTCCCCACGAATCATTATCACTCAATTCTGCAAGTAGTTCTAATTTACTATCGCTGTTCTCTAGCTGGTCTAAAACTGCTTTTGACCTAAAAGGGACGCTTTTTGGACGCCATGTACGTTTCTCAGTTTCCAGGCAGAAAAAAAAATTAAATATGCAGGCAGGGCACAGGACAAAATGTATGTGAAATGCTTTGATACAGTAATGTTTTACTATGTGATTTTAGTGAATATCACTTTGTCATTCAAATGTCCTGCTGTTCCGTCCCTGTACATCGACGCTCGCAGGGGATGGAACCCAGAAGACAGATGTCGGCATCCGCCAGATTACATTGCCGGGGACACTGCAGAAAGGACATCGTGGGAGCGCAGGACAAGGTAAGTGATCGAGGGATAGCAGAGCAGCGCCGCATGGTATTTCCGAGTGTAGCTCGGGGTTACCCCTTGTGGTACTGAAACTTTACCCCGAGCTACACTCGGGAATACCACCAGGGAGGTTAAGGTAGAATTTCAGGTTTACTTTGCCAGCTTGGACGAAACGATTTCCATTACTCAGTCATGCGATCGCTGTGTGCTGTACTACTCTAGAAGCGGTGCTCTGTAACAGTGTGGGAACTTCCCATCTGCTGCTGGAACTAGAGTCAGCCTGAGTGCCTCTCAGCCATTCAGTAGAAGCCTTGTATTTTATCAATGAATGCAAACTCTGTGATTGGCCATGGTGGAAACAGCAGTAATCCACCCGCCTCTCCACCTCGGTCAGAGGAAGCTTGTATTCATTGATAAAATGAAAGGCTTCTCCTGAATAGTGAAGAATCATTCAGGCCGACTTGATTTAGTTCTAGGAACAGAAGTTGTCGCCCATACAGCAGGGGACCACAGTGCCCCTTTGTGTATGCAGTGGATCCTAGTAAAATGCAGTATATTACAGAGCATAGAGCAGTCACATTGGTTTTGAATTAAAGTGAAGTCCCACCCAAAAGTGTAAGCTCTGCTTTCCTGCTCCCCCCCGCTGCCACATGGGGGGGTGTTGACAGGTACCTGCTCCCATGTCTGCCTCAGTTCCCGGAGGTCCAGCACCCCGGGACACTTCCAAGGTCCCAGAGGACTGCAGACCACTCACACAGTGCAATGTGCTTTGTGTATGGGCATTAGGAAGCCTACCGGCTTCACCTAGTCAAGATGACAGCGCCAGCACTCAAAAGCACTGTGCACAGGTCTTCTCCCTCACAGGACACACAGGCAGCAACAGAAGCCATAGGCTTATGCCACTGTCAGTTAAAACCTACAGCCCAGCTCATGCGCAAGTGCCCCAACAGCACATGGCTTGCTAGGAGGGCACACGTGGGACCCCAAAAGAGCATGTACAGGGCTGCTCTTTGCAATACCACTGCACAGAGCAGGTAGGTATATTATATATATATCTCCCTAAACACACTTTAAAAGTCAAAGTAAACTTGGAATTCTGCATGAAGCAATGAATTGTTCTGGTCCAGCCAATAAGCTTGCCTTCCACCTCTTCCTCTCATGCCTCCTCAATGCACACTGAATCAGCACTATCACCAAGAAAGTGGACCTACTGTAGGCACAGTGACAAGGTCTCGCAGCAATACTAAACTAGGAAGCATGACTGAGCTTACTGAAGAGAGCATGTGTACATTTCCTGGCAAATTCGAGGCCAAGTCCACCTTTTGCCAAAAAAGGAATGCATCCATATTTGCAAATAAATGTGCATTTTTTGCGCTTCAAACCCACAAAGCATTGCAACTGTAATCAGTGGATCATGGGTGCAATGCACAGGCTCCTGTAGAATTTTTCTGCAGCCACTGGTCCATACTGGAGGTACAGACCTTGGATAACAGGGTCAACAGGATCCTAAATATTGGTGAACCCTTTGTAAGAAAGGCTTATCTGGAAGTTTTCCATTTGTAAAATATTCCCTGCTTATGATCTATAATCATATAATTCTACCTAAGCTGTTGCTCTACACTGCTGACAAATTCAACGAACAAAAACACCTCTTTAAGGCACATGAGCAAGTTTGGGTGGGCATAGCATGTGTCCAATGGTGTGCATTGTAAATGCATAATTGAACTTAAAGTGATCCTAAAGGTTTGGGTTTTTTTTTTTTTTTAAATAAAAAACAAACATGTCATACTCACCTGTTCTGTGCAGTAGTTTTGCACACAACAGCCCAAACCTCTTTGCCTCGGGTCCCCTGTTGATGCTCCTGTATCACCCCCCAACCTGCTGAGTACCCTCAACAGAAAGCCGCTTGCTATGGGGGCACTGGTACTTGCTTCGCTCTGTGTCCATAAGACTTTAAATATCTTCACGTACCTACACAAATTAAAAAGGATGAAAATCTAAAGAACATACACTATGCAGATGGGAAATTTGTTTTCTTTGGAGGAACTGAAAAGGTACTTAGTACATCCCCCACCCGCAGGATAGGAAAGACCCTATCAATACCAAGTATGAGTTAGCAGCAGTAAATGACTCTTATGAAACCTCTGAGCAGGGAAGAAGAGAAGACGCTGCAAGTATGACAACACCATGGTACTATTATAGGCTACTGATTAGGTGAAATCAACTAAAAAGGATCAAGGTTTACCTTCATGCATTCTATTAATGAAGGTTAAAAAAACAAAAAAAAAAACCCCAGACCTTCCTTGCGTAGCAGCCCCTATAATTACCTGAGCCCCATCCTTATGCGCATGAGAGCCTCAGCTCTCCCTCTTCATTGGCTGAGACAGCAGTGGTAGCCACTGGCTCCTGCTACTGTCAATCACAGCCAGCAAGCCAATGAGGACAGAGCTGGGGCAGGGCAGGTCCACACTCCATGTGTGAATGGGTACATAGAGCAGCAGCTAAACAACGAGCCTGCTTGGATGCTCCCATAGCAAGCTACTTGCTCTTAACCACTTGCCCTCCTGAGGATTTACCCCCCTTAATGACCAGGCCTCTGTTTGCTACTTGCCGCTGCACTAATTCAACTGATAATTGCGCGGTCATGCAATGCTGCACCCAAATGAAATTTACGTCCTTTTATCACACAAATAGAGCTCTCTTTTGGTGGTATTCTATCACCTGTGCGCTTTTTATTTCACACTGTAAACAAAAAAAAAAAAACCAAAAATATTGACGAAACAACTATATATTTTTTACTTTCAGCTATAAAAAAAAAAATATATAGTAAACTCAAAGTTGGTTATAAACTTAGGCCAAAATGTATTCTGCTACATGTTTTTGGTTAAAAAAAATCCCGATAAGTGTATATTTATTGCTGTGTGAAAGTTATAGCGTCTACAAACTATGGTATAGATCAGGGGTCCTCAAACTATGGTCTGCGGGCCACATGCGGCCCACCGAGGACATTTATCTAGCCCGCCGGCAGGGTCGTATTTTCGACGAGGAAGGGACACCAAGTACAGGGGTGGGCAGGGGGCTGTTGTACCTTACCTGGCTCTGGTCCCAGCCCAAGACAATCCAGTCCAGGAAGTGCTGCTCCTTCACCCTGGCCACTCACTCCTGATGCTCGGCTCCACCTCATCGGTGATTGGGCGCCAGAACTGTAGCTCAGGAAAGGCACACAGGCGGCCAATCACATGTAAGGAGGCGGAGCCGAGCAGCCCCACGAACATCGAGTGAGGGAGAGGCCGGAGTGAAGAAGGACAGCTGACAGGCAAGTGTGCCGTGCTGATGGGGCTGCTGCAACCAGGTATGCTGGCTGCAGCAGCACCATGCTGGATTAGGGGTCAGCAAGTTAAGTGTCATTGGTGTCAGTGGGAGGAATAGTGCCCCATCATTGGTGTCACTGACACCAACGATGGGGCACCATTCCTCCCACTGACACCAACGATGGGGCACCATTTCGCTCCATAAGCGACACTTGTCCATGCGTCTAACAGAGCAGCTGTTAGACGCATAAACAGCGCTGCGCTAGTTTAATGGACAATTGTGCGGTCATGCAATGCGGTACATAAATTAAATTTACATCTTTTTCCCCCCACAAATTGAGCTTTTTTTCAGTGGTATTTGATCGCCTGTGCGTTTTTTGCGCTGAAAAAAAAATAAATCAAATTTAGCCATAAATTTCTGCCAAAATGTATTCTGCAACATGTCTGCTTAAAAAAAAAAAAAAAAAAAAAAAAAAAAAAACACAATACAGTACAGTACGTGTAAATTAATTGGTTTAAGTTATAGCGTTTACAAATGGCGGGAAAGATACTGGGATTTTAAACATTTTTGATACCAATAATGGTGGCGATCAGCGACTTATGGCAGGACTGCGGCAGACATTCACACACTGGGGGGAACAGACTTGGGGTCACTGACATCCCCAGTGACACCAATACAGTGATCAGTGCAAAAAAACAAAACAAAACAAAACAAAACAAAACAAAAAAAAACACAGACACTGTACTAATGGCACTGGGGAGGAAGGGGTTAACTTTATTTACTGAAAGGGTTAACTGAGGGGAGTGTTTTAAAAGGGGGCGGGGGTGTGTACTGCACAGGAACACGCTGATCCGGAGAGAAACTCTTCTCTCCAGATCAGCATGTCAGGAGCCGACAGGGGACTGACAGAAAGCACAGCTGCAGTGTAAACACTGCAGCTGTCCTCTGTCAGCGATTGCGGCTAATTGCCGGGACACGGTAGGTAATGACCGGCCGTGACCCGGCAACTGACACCCGCGATCGGTGGGCCGGGTAGGGCGGGCGCACGACCCCTACCTATTTTGCAAATGCACTTTTAAACGTGGTTTTGCCCAGCCGTGCCGACCTGCCACCGTATTTCAATGGTGGCTGGTCGGCAAGAGGTTAAAGGAACTCAGCAAGGAGGAGCTAGGAGCACCAGCACAGGATCCGAGAAGAGGATTGGGGTTGCTCTGTGCAAAATCACTATACAAAGCAGGTAAGTATAACATGTCAAAAAACCCACATGCAAGCCTTTAATGTCACTTTACAAGGTATTGGACAGTTTTAGAATTCTTTTCATACCTGTTAAGTTCTGCTGGATGTGAATCACAAAAATGTATTAAAACGAATCAATGTTTAAAATCACTTGGGTGGAACAAAAAAAAAAGTGTAATTTGTGTAAATCAGCCATTACGCAAGTTCTATGTGTTGCTGTGCCAGCCACACCAAACCACTTTAAAAAAGGTAATACGTGACAGTTTCTATTAATTTCCATTATCGTGCACCACAATCTAAAACTTGATCCAAAATGTACACCATTACATCAGTGGTGTAAACACTATAGCAAGAAGGGGGAAGAATGGGAGATATACACACGTATTCCATGATGCATTTTCCCAGTTAGGCAGTCTTCAAATGGTAGAACTCTTGAGTCTTTTATTAAAGGAGGTATAGACACCAGAGAGATTTTAACCCTGTACAAATCAATACCTCATCTGGAATATGCAGTTCAGTTTTGGGCATCAATTCACAAAAAGAACATTGGGGAACTGGAGTACAGAGAAGGGCAACCAAACTGATAGGAGGCATGGAGGAGATCAGCTATGAGGAAAGGTTAGAGGAACTGAATTTATTCTCTTGAGAAGGAGATTAAGGGGGTATATGATCAACATGTACAAATACATCAGTGGTTCATATAGTGAAGTCTGTAGAGTTATTCACCCTGAGGTCATCACAGACAAGGGGGCACTCTTTTCGCCTGGAAGAAAAGAAATGTAATCTCCAAATACAGAAAGGTTTCTTCACAGTAAGAACTGTGAAAATGTGGAATAGACTCCCTCGAGTGGATTGCTTAAAAAAGGCCTGGATTCTTTCTTGGATACACAATACAACTGGATACTAACATTGATAGGTAAAGTTGATCCAGGGAATATCAGTTTGCCTCTTGGGGGCTCAGGAAGAAATTTTTTTCCCCTGCAGGAGCAAATTGCATCATGCTTTGCTGGGTTTTTTGCCTTCCTCTGGATGAACTGTGGGTATAGGAGAACTTTTTTTGTTGAACTGGATGGACTTTGGTCTTTCAGCCATTAACTAAGTAAATATCTGTTCTGCTATAAAATAAACCTACCTCCCTGCTCACTGTCTTCTGTATCATGCACACAGAGCTGCGCATGCCTGGGAGTGATAATATCCCACACCAGCCAATCAAAGCATACTGAAACCAGCACCCAGAAGAAGCTGGAGAAGGTGCCAGTGAGGGACCTTGTGGGTGTCAGGCCATTGAAGCAGAGTTTAGCTACTCTAAGTTCAATATGTCCATGCACATAGAGGAGTTTGGTTCTATTTACTAGTGCACTCAGTCAAAATTTTGAAATTGAGTATTTTGTTGCAGATGCACTCTACCAGAGCTGCCTGCCTCTAAGCAACAAAGGAAACTAGGCAGCAAGAGTTAGGAGGCAGGAGACATTGGCTATGACCACTGCTTACATAATAAATAGCATGTAAAAGGGCAGTGGACAGGGAGGTACCACTAGTCCTGTACAGGACCCAGGCCACCCAGCAGGTGGAGCAAGGGAGCTGGGTGAATCCAATGTGGGCAGGGAGGGTGACTGGCATTGTGAGGGAGGGGATTACTGGAACTAATACATTGTGTGGCTCTCTTCAGCAGCATTGGGGGGGCCTGTTAACCACCTGCCCTCCAGAGAATTTACCCCCCTTCCTGACCAGGCCATTTTTTGCGTTACGGCGCTGTTACTTTGATAGTTGCGAGGCCATGCAACGCTCCACCCAAAATGAAATTTACAGCCTTTCACACGAATACGGCTCTGTGTATTTAGGCTATAAAATCTAATCTAATAATTAGTGTTTTTTTTTTTTTTTTTTAGTTATAAATTTAGGCCAAATATATTCTGCTACATGTTTTCGCTTAAAAAAAAAAAAAATCCTAATACGTGTAAATTAATTGGTTTACGTGAAAGTTATAGTGTCTACAAATGGCCACACACACTTTTTTTCTTCTATTTTTACTGGTAATGGCAGTGATCAGCTATTTATAGTGGGACTGATAGGCATTCTGACACTGGGGGGAACTGAGTCACTGACATCCCCAGTGACACCAATACAGTGATCAATAAAAAGCACTGACACTGTACTAATGGCATTGGGCAGGAAGGGGTTAACATGTGGGGCAATCAAAGGGTTAACTGTGTGCTGTTTTACAGTGGGCTGTTAGCGCTTTCAACTGTAAGCACATTGCTTTGCATGGCTCTGGTATGCAGAGCCATGCAAAGTAGTCTGCAGAAGCTGACAGGGGAGAGAACTGTATTGTTTACATTCAGTTCTCTCCCTCCCTCGGTAATGCTCTGCAGTCACTGGGTGCCGGCGAGTAATCACCAACCAAGACCCGGTGATTGACAGCCAAGGCTGCGAATAGAGGAGTGGGTAGTGCGCATGCCCCCTAGCAGGTAAGGCTAAGGCAACGGGAAAGTGGTTAAGTTGGTTGTATGGGGACCTGTGGCTTCTAACAGCAGCCTTGGAGTAATGTAAACAATGAAAACATTGGTCCAGCAGTAAAAGGGTTAATATTTGATTAACTTACAAGCATGCTCAACCTCAGTGACTCAAAGTTCTGAAGCCAGGGAATCAGAACAGCCAAGCAACTACATTTTTCAGAAAGAGGAAAGCATTAACAACCCCCACCCTCCACTTCTCTCATGACAGGTAAACACCATTAAAAAAAAAAAAAAAAAGGGAAAGTACAGAGAGCAAAATTAAAAAACACACAACTACTTCCCTTGCAAAATAATTCAATTGTGACCATGAATGTCACAGCTAAGGGTTTCTTGTTTATTGCGATCGAACAAAAGATTATACATTAAATGGATAGCAATTTAGGTATAGGCCACAAAAAAAAAAAAAAAAAAAAAAAAAAAAAAACACGACCACTATTGTATTTGTTGTTCTGCAAATGCTAAAAGACTGGCCATGTGTGGCTTTACTAGTCAGGGGCCAGGAACTAATATGGAGCAAACGAGTGTCAGAAATCCTTCTATTGGTCCCATTACTAGGAACGATACTGGCAGATTCCATCTTATAGGAGTCATCTAATCCAGCCCAGACTAATCCAAGTGATACCCCCCAAGCATCATTAACCCACATTTGACAAGTCTTAGAGCTCCTACATACAGCACAGACCTGTGGTTGTCAACGTATGAGCTAAAGGGGGCATCAAATGTAGCCACTGACATCACCAAAGGGCTGCACATAATGTCCAATATATGTAATGCTTGAGAACACGGTCAGACATTGGAGGAAATGAAGGCCAGTAGTTTGAGATGGTGGAAATGCTACATTTCTGGCTGGGGATATGCAGCAGAAGACAAATACAAATCTGAGAACATGTTACCGGAGGATAGTGGAGATCAATGCCATTACCCAAATCAGTGTTCCCACCACAGACTGCTGAGGGCCGCACATCATATACCAAGGGGCACATAGGTTGGGAACCGCGGTCACTGAAACACTTTCGTGTAATCAGAAAGGCTAAAAAGTAATACAAGGGCCTCCCATTATGTCCAGCAGCACTTCTATGCGAGCCCTCACCTTGTAAAAAACAAGCAGTTCAGTTCACACATCTGTGTGTGCGTATATACACTCACCAGCCACTTTTTTTTTTAGATACACCCGTTTAATTGTTTGGTAAAGCAAACTGCTAATCAGCCAATCACAAGGCACCTCAATGCACTTGGGCAACTAGATGTGGGAAAGATGACTTGCTGAAGTTGAAACCGAGCATCACAATGGGGAAGAAAGGGGATTTAAGCGACTTTGAACGTGGCATGGTTGATGGTGCCAGATGGGCTGGTCTGAGTATTTAAAAAAATTGCTGATCTACTGTGATTACCATGCACAACCATCTCTAGGGTTTACAGAGAATGCTCTGAAAAAAGAGAAAATATCCAGTGAGTGGCAGCTGTGTGGACGAAAATGCCTTGTTTATGTCAGCAGCGCTATAAATTATGGCAGGTGTGTACTGACTCCTATTTAACATGATTTTGAATGCAATTGCTTAATTCTTAACACAGCTACATCCCCAGTTATAAAAGGGTGTGCACACTTATGCAACCACATTATTTTAATTTGTTTATGTTTACTCCCCCCGTAAAAGTTCATTTTTTTTTCTTCAATCGAGTTGTACAATTTATAGGTCATATGAAAGGTGAGAAAAGTTCTGAAATGATTTATCTTGGTCTCATTTTTTTTACATCACAAAAACCTGACATTTTAACAATGGTGTGCAGACTTTTTATATCCACTGTACATGGTACAACAGACAACTCAATACCAAATGTTTGGGTAGTATTTAATTGGAAGGGTACACATGCTTTTTCAGTTATCTTAGTCCCACTACAAAGTCCCACATATACCTGTTGATCCTGCCAGTGAAGTCCACCTAATGTTTCCTGTGATTGTGTAGCAATGGTGCTGCACTGTTCCTGATATCCGAGTTGTCATTCTCATGTGTCTGATTGTACTACAGTGAGGTGAGCAGATTCACAAGCCTGTAGCTGGTCAATCAGCACCTGGCCACCCAGACTGGTAGTACTACCTGATGTTAACACCTTCCCACTGTGAG
Source organism: Staurois parvus (assembly GCF_062004578.1). Classification (NCBI taxonomy): domain Eukaryota; kingdom Metazoa; phylum Chordata; class Amphibia; order Anura; family Ranidae; genus Staurois; species Staurois parvus. Next base: position 7,701,534 of record NW_028318515.1, read on the forward strand.
CTGCAGTGTCTGGAAGGGGAGCTGGCGATTTCTGTTTACTGTCATTCTGGACTTTTAATCACACTCTAACTACTTGCCCTCCTGAGGATTTACTCCCCTCCCAAGCCATTTTTTGCATTACGGCGCTGTGTTGCTTTAACTGACAATTGCGCAGTCATGCAACGCTGCACTAAATTTACATTTACAACCTTTCCAGCCCCCCCATGACTAGAGCTTTCATTCGTTGGTATTTGATCGCCTGTGCGTTTTTTGCGCTAAAAAAGAAAAAAAAAAAATAGAGAAAACAATATTACTGGGGGGGGGGGGGGGGGGCGATGTGTAAAGCCATCCAGAGCAGTGTGCCTGAGCCGACAGGGAGGACTATTCGTAAACAAAGCAGCCCTCCTCCCCAGAGATACTTAGCAATCACCGGCCAGGACCAGGTGATTAACAGCCGTGGGTAGGGCACTCCCTACCCGGAAATACAAAATTTTACACATACATACCCCTGCCACCCTGTAGCAGTATTTCTGCTATAGGGTGGCAGGGAAGCAGTGAAAGCCCAACTCTAAGAAAAGGAGGGGGGGGGGGGTCTGGGAGGAAACCTACCCTTGCAGTCGGGTTTCTATGCACTGCAAGGGTTAATTGCACATTATGTCTAGGGCGGTTTCACAAGAGGCTTTAGTATTTACTGGTATACCTGCTGAAGCTTGGCTCCATCTGTAAGCTGAGCCTCGGTGTAATCAAAGTACACTACAGAACTGGCGGGAGATTGAAAAAAGTAAAAATATGACACTCAATACATTGTAATCTGTTAGGTGAAATGGTTTGATACAGTAATGTAATACTAAGTTTTCTCCCTAGTGCTTTGTCCTGCCTGCACTTTTACGGTTCTTTCTGCCTGGAAACTTGAGAACGTCCACGGCATCCAAAAAGCGTCCCTTTAGGTCAAAAGTGGTTTTAGATCAGCTAGAGAACAGCGATAGTAAATTAGAATCACTTGCAGAATTGAGTGATAACGATTCGTGTGGAAATTCGTCAGACACTGAAAACGATTTTGCGACAGAGCTCAGTGATATGCGAACTTGGTGCTCTATTCCAAATTGCAGTGTTTTTGGTTTGAATACATTGAATTAAATTTATTATTATAATTTTCACACTTTATGATACCCGAGATGTTAAAGCCTAACACGACATTTATTGTCCCTTAAACAGTTTGTTTGGGCCATCTTGGCCCAAAAGGTGTTAATTCATTTCATTGGCCAGAATAATTTATTCTGGCCATTGAAATTAATGTTCAAGCGCTTGATGCGCCTGGCGTTAAACACATTTACACACGGCAAGCTTTTTTTTTTTTTTTTTTTTTTTAAATCCTGCTGTTCCTGGATGCACTAGCAGTGTGTTTTATGCCACTAAAGGCCTATGTATGCATGGACACATAGGCTAACATGGGGGGGCTTTAGAAGCAGGGAAAAAAAAAAACAAAAAAAAAACAAAAAAAAAAAACAAAAAAAAAAAAAAAAAAAAAAAACACAGACACCCCTAAAATCAGCATTTTTAATGTTCAGGGTGCACGAGTCAAAGCGACTGTTGCTAATCTTGTCCATAGAACACAGAACATAGATTACTCCCTCCCCACAACAAGTCTCTGCAGTAGTAAAAGTCACCCCCTGCTGAAGAATCATTAGAAACTGAAACTTCTGGGAGTGTGAAAAGTCTAGACTCCTCACAGCGGTGCCTCCCTCCTACCCCTGCTTTAATGCCGGACACAGACATCAGAGTGCTTGGAGTTCAGCAGTCAATACATTGTAACTGACCAGGAAATCTGCAGATCAGAGTTCTGACTTTATGAAGATTCAATCACACCAGGTCTTCTGAGCAGTGTTCACCTGCATAGATCACAGACTAATAGTCAGTTCACACACATTCCCGTGTGGTTCGGTTTTGCAGCCCATTTATTTGAATGAGTTGCAAAATAAACAGGACTGCAGAAAAGTAGTGCAAGTACTACTTTTTACGAACGCACTGCACCAAACTGCATGGTACTACAATACCATGAGATGTGGTTCCTGCAAACACAGCGTGTCTTAATCAACATTAAATGTTTTTAATATTTATATTACTAGCATTAGTATTTAAATAGGAACATATAGCATATTTTATCTTTTAGCTTACCTTCAATTGCTTCCTGGTTTTTCGCCTAAGCAAATGATGTTATACATTCCAAGAGTCTTCATGGGCATTGGTTTCTTTTAACTAGAGGAAGGGAGGAGGGGCTTTCCCAGCCAAGCACACCCTCCTGCTGGCGCTAAGGGCAGACGGATTCCAGGAAGTTCTACATGAATCAGCTGCCCTTGATTAAGATGGCCACGGCTAGAAATGCTAGGGGGTGTTTTTCAAAGTGAGTTCTCAACAAAAAGCATGGAAACATGGATGGAGTTTCACTTTAACACAAAGGCACATCAAAATCTATTTATGTGGCCTGAACCTCTGCCCATATTTACTGCAGAGACACTATGAGTCTCTAAGATGCTCATTTTGTACCGAATCATGTTGCTGACCTGCTGCCAATTAACCCAACTAGTTCCAAAATGTTCTTCCAGCTCTTCCTTGTTAGTACCACTTTTTGTGGCCTTGTCCCAACATTTCTGAGATGTGTTATTGCCAATTACAAAATTACCTTTTTTTCCTTTAAAATTGTCAGGTTGCTCAGTTTAAACATTTGATATGTTCTCTATTGTGAATAAAATATGGGTCTATGAGATTTGCAAACCATTATAGTCTGTTTTTAATGTACATTTTACACAGCGTCCCAACTTTTTTTGTAATTGGGGGTTGTGTTTCCATGGCACTGATAGCCAGGCAACTAGCATTCTTAAAAGGATGCCAGGCACTGTATATATCTCCGTAAAGGTTTCCTTGTGTGGGGATCATACAATCAGACTGTATGAAGCCCATACTCATTAAAGTGGTTGTAAAGGCTCAAGGTTATTTACCTTCATGTACTCTATGCATGAAGGTTAAAAATGTTCAGTGTGCAGTAACCCCCCCCAATCCTTACCTGAGCCCCCTCCGATCCAGCAACATTCTCAACAGCCTCTGCTGTCTGGGGACTCTTCCTCATTGGCTGAGGCAGCAGTGGGAGTCCATTGGCTCCTGCTGCTGTCAATCACAGTCAGTGGGATAATAAGGAGAAAATGGGGAGGTGGGGCCACAGCTCTGTGCAACTTATGAACGCAAAGAGCAGCGGCTCGGGGACAAGAACTTAGCAGTGCCCCCAGGGTGAGCAGCTTTTCCTGGGGACACTGCTCGGGGGGGGTGGGGGGGGGAGCCAATAAAAAAAAAAAAAAAAAAAAAAAAAAAAAAAAAAGAAGAGGATCGGGGCTGCTCTATGCAAAACCACTGCACAGAGAAGGCAAGTATGATGTGTGTTATATTGGGGGGAAAAAAAAAAACAAAAAACAAAAAAAAAAAAAAAGTGTTTCTTTAAAGTTTTGTAAATGAAGTAATTTTTCTCCTTCACCGATTCAACGGATGGGCACTGATTGCCAGTTAACATGAGCACCGATGGGGCTACACTGATCACCAGGACACTGATGGTCAGTGCAGATGTCCCCCTACGAAATGTCACTTACCGGCTCTCCTGTTGCATGAGGAGAGGACTGCCAATAACTAGCATTTCCTATTTACCCTGGGATCAGCTGTGATGGGGCACAGTTGGTCACATGGTAAAAGCAGCTGAGCTTGGCCCTTTCCTTAGTCACGTGATCAGCTTTGTCCAAAAAGCTGAACGGTCACCGATCCGATCGCGCACCGTGCACACCCCAAGTGGTGCTCGGGGGGGGGGGGGGGGGTGAGTCTGGGAGGACCGCACTGTAGTCTTTTGGCTATAGTGTGGTCGGGAACTGGTTAGAGTATAACCAAAAAAAAAAAAAAAAAGTGACCTTTAAGTTTTGGATGGAGTGGAGAGAGATTGTCTGTGCCCCTGTTAAGCTGGCCATGCACTATACAATTTTCTGACCAATTTTCTTTAGATTTACCTTCAACTATGTAGTACAATGGCCCACCTAATTAGATACAACTGAAAGTGTTTAGGTTTGATCCTATATTATAGGTCATTTGGCAAATCAAAACAAAATACTCTAGAAAATTGTATAGTGTATGGCCAGCTTAAGGGAGAGTCCCTCTCTAGTTGTCCTGTTTACAGTTCTCATTGAAAGTAAATGAGAACGAAAATCCCAAGTTTTGGGTTGTCCCCAAAAAGTAAAACCAAAAATGTTCCATTGGGGACACTAGTTATGGTGACCTGGGGGTCCCCAAGGAATTCCTTTAATTTGCAGAGAATTTCTCACTTACCATTTTGGCTATGGGACAGGAAGTGAAGGTAAATCTCTCCAATAGGACACAGATGCCAAAAATAAAATTGACAAAGCTTATAACCCCATCTCACCATAAAAAAAAAAAAAAAAAAAAAAAAAACCCACACAAGTTTTACCTATAGTTCTATACTTTAACCTCTTCCTACTGGGGTCACATGTGCAGCAACATGGAGGTGGCCATTAACACTGATCATATAAATGGTGCCATGCTGTGTGCGCAGACTTGGTGCCTCCAGATCAGTGAGAAGCGGTTATGGACAGTTCACGGTCAGGCTGCATGCACACCTGTGCAGAGTAATTTTCAGGCCTTTTCATTGGAGAGTTTGAGTGTTTTTAGAAGTATATTTCAAGCGTTTTACAGCTTGAAGTGTTTTTATTTAGCCCACAGAAAGCACTAAGGGGGAGGAGAGGTGGAGAAGATAAGGCATAGAGAGCTGCTGTTTGCACAGAATATGCACAACAAAATGCTTATACGCGGAGCTCATGAGCAGGTGCTATGATTGCACAGAGTGGCGACAGTCAGGAGCCCCTCCTACAAGACCGCATTCAAACCTGAGCGATTTTTTGCTTGAAGTTTCAGGCCCGTTCACATCCTGTGATTTGAGATCGTGGGCAGAATTGTCGTGACTCCAAATCGCACTGCAAAACATGCATGCATGTTTGGGTACCATTCATTTTTTAGTGCGGTGCAGTTTTTCTGCAATTGTGGAGTGGCAAAATGCATTGCGCAAAGCAGCTGGTCAGCCAAAAAAGGGGCATGACCTACTTTTCGGCGACAAGGCAGGCACAATTGCACCACAAGTGCTTTGCAGGCACAATTGCACCGCGTTAAGGTGCAAAAAAAAAAAAAAAAAAAAATTATGAACGGCACCTAAGCATTTTGCTGAAATTGCAGTGTGATTTAGAATCAGCGATAGTGCCCGCGATCCCAAAATGTGAACAGGATCTGAAGATTTAAAGTGTTGCTAAACCCACAACAGTAAAATCAGTCTGTATATGCAGTAAAGCATGCTTGTTATACTCACTGTGGAACCTAAGGGGTTACTACTCTACATTGTGTAAAAAGGCTGTTTGATCCTGTCTTCTCTGATCCTCCCGTTCTTCCTGTGTCCCCTTCATCTCCTGATAAGACATATGGTGTGTGGAGACTCTGCACATGCTCAGTTTGGTGTGTATTGCTAGAGGGTTTTTTTTTGGGAGAGCGCATGTGATCAGCACAGGGCCAATCAGCACTGTCCATACATAGGTCAGGGGTTCTGCATCCTCCTAGAGCAGAAAGAAAACTGCTCCTACAAACTAACACACGTTCTGCTGGACACTGGAGAAAAGGAATTTAGCAGTTTATATTTACTAAGATAATTGCACTTCTATGTTCTGTGGGAGACCGGATATAGTGAATGCATGATCCTGGGTTTAGTTCACATCAGTGCTTGCGGTACCAGTGCGCTACAGGTGCAGAAAGAAGAAAAAAAAAAAAAAAAAAAAAAAAAAAAAAAAAAAAGGCTGGATTTTTCTCTGTACAGAAGTGTACTGGAACGCGGTAAAATGCATCAAACAAACAATGGAATGCACATGTCCCTAATTAAATTGGAAAAAAAAAGCGCACTGTAACAAACGCACCTGAACGCGTCAAAAACAAAAATGCGTAAAAGTGGCTGGAATGCATCTGGACTGAGTATCTATAGTGTGACCCGTCCCTGGGGTTCTGCATCCTCCTAGAGAAGAAAGAAAACTCCTACAAGCTTTAACGTGCTCAGTTGAACACTGATAGAAGTCACAAGACTGCTCTAACTGCTGATGAGGAAAAGGATTTAGCAGTCTATATTTACTAAAATAATCGCATTTCCATGTTGTGTACTGTGGGCGACCGGATATAGTGAACGCGGGACCCCGGGTTTAGTAAGGGCTTGTTCACCCTGGACTACACTTCTGACTCTTCAAAAAAAAAAAAAAAAAAAAACCCTATAGTGCGAGTATGGGCATTAATGAGCTTTAGTATGGGTACTTTACAATATTCCCAAAACTCCTTGTGCGCGGTTTTGAGGCATTTTATAAGCATTTAAAACTGCACCAGAAACGCAAATAAATTGCAATGGTATTAACGCTCCGCAACCGCACTGCATACGCCTGCCAGGATGTTTGTGGAGCATCACCATAGCCTTAAATTGGAGGCGTTGAAAGGCATTTAAAATGCGGGACTTTAAAAGCCGGAGTGAACTAGGCCTAACACTTTAAGAAAAAAATAAATAAAAATCGCAGAGGTGTGACTGACACCTTGTAGGCGGGGATCCCGACTGTCATCACTTTGTGCCAATCACAGAGAGAACCTACTCGTGAGCCCCGCCTACTAGTCCCCAGTATGACAGGCATTTAAAGGGCCAGCAGCAGGAGGTATACTACCTGAACACAGGAGATCAGAGTGATTTTCTGGGTCAGGCCCCCCCAATCACACCCCAGTATTGTGCATCACATGACGGCTATACTGCTCGGTCCTGGCCTCTCCCCATTACATGTCATCACAGATCTCATAGGAGGTGACCTCCCGGGTGCCGAGTACCTGATCCGCCCCGAACGGGGTGATGTTGGCCTTGACGGATCCGACTCCCAGCGCCACGACGACCAGTCCTGCGAAGAGCGGGGCGGCACAGTAGCGGAGGCCGTGCTCGGGGCACGGCACGTAAGATCCATTGATGGCGGAGGCATTGGCGGTGGTGCAGTTGTCCACGATGACCAGGTGCAGGTCCCCGCAGAAGACGGAGCGGGTAGCGGGGTAGGTGATGAGGGGGAAGAGCAGCATGCCCAGCAGGTAGAGCACCATACTCAGCAGGATGGTACTGAAGCGGCCGGCCAGCGCGTCTGCCAGCCACCCCCCGAACGGAGACACCAGGTAGGTGATCCCCATGAAGAGCAGCAGCGCTTGGCTGGCCTGGGTGCCCTCCCAGTTGTAGATGGGTCCATTGAGGAAGAGCACCAGGTTGGAGGTGATGCCATAGAAGGCCACTCTCTCCAGCAGCTCGGACAGCAGGACGGCGGCACAGGCCAGGCGGCGGCCCGAGAACACGGATGGAGGAGGCGACTCTGAACGGCCGCTCAGCAGCGGGCTCAGCTCTCCCGAATCTTCCATGGCTGCGATCACCCAGCCCGGCCCGTACACACTTCTCCTCCGGACTAGACTGAATCCACCGTCCCTGGCAGCTCTACCACGCCCACCGCGCTAATCACAGGCTCCTCAATCCTCCATATTTCACTGCGGCACCGCCCCCATGACACGCCCACTAGCCACAGCTGTCAGCTGCCCACCAATGAGGCAAGTGCGGTCTACAGGGCTGCGGGAAGGCTGCTGAGCTGGCTGTCATGTGACCGAGATCAGGCTGATTGAAAGTACACAAGCTTCACGTGCTTCTTAGTCGCAGCGTGATTTCCAGGGAGCCAGGATTGTGTCATGCTGGAGACATAAACATTGATCCTGATCATCAGGATGTCCAGCGAGGCGCCTTCAACTGTGTTCATCAGCAATAAAGGATACGTTCACCTTTTAACCCCTTACCTACCGTGCACTTTTACCCCCTTCCTGCCCAGGCCAATTTTCAGCTTTCAGCCCTGTTGCACTTTGACAATTGCGCGGTCATGCAACACTGTATTCAAATCAAATTTTTATCATTGTTTTCACACAAATAGAGCTTTTTTTGGTCGTATTTAATCACCGCTGGGTGATTATTTTTTTGCACTATAAACAAAAGCAACAAATTTAAAAAAAGGGTTTTTTTGTTTCTATTATAAAATTTAGCACAGGTAATTTTTCTTCCTCACTGATGTGCGTTGATGAGGCTGCATTAATAGGCAGCACTGATAAGATGGCATGGATAGGCGGCAGTGATCAGCACCGATAAGGTGGCACGGATAGGCGGCACTGATGGGCACTGATAAGATGGCATGGATAGGCAGCACTGATAAGGTGGCACGGATAGGCAGCACTGATAAGGTGGCACGGATAGACAGCACTGATGGGCACTGATAAGATGGCATGGATAGACAGCACTGATAAGGTGGCACGGATAGACAGCACTGATGGGCACTAATAAGATGGCATGGATAGGCAGCACTGATCAGCACTGATAAGGTGGCACGGATAGACAGCACTGATCAGCACTGATAAGGTGGCACGGATAGGCAGCACTGATGGGCACTGATAAGATGGCATGGATAGACAGCACTGATAAGGTGGCACGGATAGACAGCACTGATGGGCACTAATAAGATGGCATGGATAGGCAGCACTGATCAGCACTGATAAGGTGGCACGGATAGACAGCACTGATAAGATGGCATGGATAGACAGCACTGATCAGCACTGATAAGGTGGCACGGATAGGCAGCACTGATGGGCACTGATAAGGTGGCACGGATAGGCAGCACTGATGGGCACTGATAAGGTGGCACGGATAGGCAGCACTGATGGGCACTGATAAGGTGGCATAGATAGGCGGCACTGATGGGTACTGATAAGGTGGCACGAATAGGCAGCACTGATGTGTACTGATAGACTGCACTGATAGGTGGCACTGACTGGGGGCACTGATAGGCAGCACTGATGGGCAAAACTGATGGGCAGGGCATGTCTGGTGGCACTGACTGGGAGCACTGATGGGTGCAACTGCTGGGCACCACTTATGAGAGGCACTGGTGGGTGACATTGATGGGCACTGATCATCAGTGCCCTGATGATCAATGCCAATCTGTTCTGTGACAATTGCCGTTTATCGGCAGTACTTTCCTCATGACAGCGTGAAGAAAGTGCTGCAGATAACCAGCAACTGTATTTACTTAATGATCTCCTGTGTCATTGAACATAGTTGATCACGTTGTAAAAGGCCACTGTGATTGTCCTTTTACCTAATTGCGATCAGCTGTGGAGATCACCGGGTGCGCGACGCTGGGGGCGTTCTGGGAGGATGTCATGTGATGCCCTCCCAGAACTGGACAACTGCGCTGTAGCCATCATTCGGCTATAGCACGGTTGGATAGAGGTTACACAAAAATAGTAAATGCACATTTTTTGCAGGTAAAAAAATGTGCATTTATTATTTTTGTCTACAGGAACCTGGAAAGCATTGCACCAGCAATCAGTAGATCGCTGATGCCATGTAGGTCTCCTGCAGACCTGTCAGTATATCTGCTTGCTGTACAAGATGCATGAGCAAGCAGATATACTGACAGGAAGCTTCAATGAACTATTATTATTATACAGGATTTATATAGCGCCAACAGTTTGCGCAACGCTTTCCATGCACATTTTTGACGCGTTCTGGTGCGTTTTTGATCCATTCCAGTACTTTTTTATGCGTTACAGTAAATTTTTCCCCACTTTTTCTTCAATTTAATTAGGGACGTGTACATTCCAGTGCGTTTTTGATGCGTTTTACTGCATTCCAGTATAGTTCTGTGCAGACAAAATGCAGCCTGTTCTACTTTTTTTTCTGTATCCGGAATGCACTGGAACTGCAAGCACTGATGTGAACTATGCCATTGACAACCATATAACCTACTTTCTGTGCATTTTGGATGCACAAAAAAAAGCAACTGAAACGCATGTAGTGTGAACTGGCCCTAAAAACCGGTGGAACATATAACGTTCTCAAAGGTGAACTTATCCTTTAAAGTGATACTAAACCCAGGACCCTGCATTCACTATATCTGGTCTCCCACAGTACACACAACATGGAAATGCGATTATTTTAGTAAATATAAACTGCTCAATACCTTTTCTCATAAGCAGTTAGAGCAGTATTGTGACATCTATCAGTGTCTAAAAGAGCACTGGTTAAAGCTTGAAGGATGAGTCAGAGAATGCCCCAGAGGCTTTGTTTTGTAATCCATCTTTATTGAAAACAATAAAAAAGAATTAAAAAAAAAAAGCTTGTAGGAGGAGTTTCTCCCCTGATTGTCCTATGAGGCTGCATAACCCTTGACCCTCTGTCTGGACAGTGCTGATTGGTCTTGTGTTGATCACATGCACCCTCCCAACAAAAATATAACACTTTCTAGCAATACACACCAAACTGAGCATGTGCAGCTTTTCCCCCAAGGCTCTGTTCTATCAGTAGATAGACTAGGGACAGTAGAAGGGGAGGATTAGAGAAGACAGGATTAAACATCCTTTCTTACACAATGCAGATGATTAGGTTCCACAGTGAGTAGAAAAAGCATGTTTTACTGCATATACAGACAGATTTTACTGTTGTGGGTTTAGTAACACTTTAAAGTGGTTGTAAAGGCTCAAGGTTTTTTTTACTCATGCATTCTTCATGTGACTCAAAAAATCGCAATGCGGGTGTGTTTTTTGATTCGTTTTTCCATTCATTTCAATGGGGAGGTTTGTTTTTGGTGCATTTTATTTTACCACACCAAACCTGCACCAAAAATGCAGAAAGCAGGATTTTAAAAAAGACAGCAGACCCGCAACACATCAGTGTGAAGAGTTGCATAGGATTACATGGTCACATGGTTTTCTTCTGTTTTTTAATGCAAAAGTGGAAGAAAAACAGATCAGTGTGAAAGCAGCCTTATGAACCCAAAGGGGTTTACTAAAGCTGGAGAGTGCGAAACCAGGCTCAAATCTGCATAGAAAGCAATCAGCTTCTAACCACAACTTGTTCAATTAGGCTTTGGCAAACACACGGGCGTTCCATATGTCCGTTTTTCATCTGTCTATTTACAGATGAAAAACGGACACCCATGTATAGTATTTCTATGGATTAGCAGATGTAAACGGATGATCATCTGTTTCCATCCGTTAATATCTGCATCTGTTAACATCTGTTTTTTTGACTGGAAGAAAACCCTATTTTTCTTCTGTACAAAAAATGGAACGGACGAAAAACAGATGTAAATGGATGAAAAATGGATGTAAACAAATGAAAAACAGATGTAAACGGATGAAAAATGGATGTAAATGGACATACAGTCCAATTTTTGCATTGGTAAAGGATGTAAAAAAAATAGATGTAAACTGCTAAAAAATGGATGTAAACTGAAGTGAATTGATCCTTTCTTTCTTGGAAAAAACGTGCCTGAACTGATGAAAAAAAAAATGGAAAGCCCACGTGAAAGGATCGTAAAACTTGGAAGTTGATCAGTTTCTATGCAGAAGTGAGCCTCATTTTGCACTCATCAGCTTTAGTAAATAAACCTCATACAGTGGGATTTGGGAGCGAGCACACATCAGTGCCCCTGTAGCATGCAGCTTGCTATTGGGGGCACTGGTCAAGGGGGAGGAGTCAGGGATGCTGGCAGGAGACCCGAGAAGAGGAGAATCGGGGCTGCTTTGTTTAAAACCACTTCACAGAGCAAGTAAATATAACATGTCTGTTATTTATTTTTTTTAAACCACATTTCACCCCCCGGTTCACATATATGCAGCTGTGTGGGCCGCGTTTTGCACGGGCACGAGAGCCCATTCATTTGAAGAAGTCCCTGCACTTGTTTGGAAAACGCAGCCTGCGCGGGAACCTCGGTTTCCAGTATGGTTGCGTCTTCCAGTGCGGGCAGCGTGCCATTAGAACTAATGGCACCCACCTGCGGGTCCGCATTTCTCTGTGCGGGGGGTGCGGCTGCAAAGATTTACGTGCGGATCCGTAGAGGCACCACCCGCACAGATGTGAACCTAGGGTTAATATAACTAAAGTAGAACTACTAGCTTTTTTTCATTTTGTATAGAGAGCACATTCTAACCCCAGTTTTTTTTTTTGTGTTCCCATAGAGGAGATTTCCCTTCACTCCCTGTCCCATATCTTCCAAAACAAGAAGTGAGCAGAAATCCCTGCGAAGTGAAGTAATCCCAGGATTTCACCAGAACGTGTGTGCACATTGGAAGATTTTCACTCTATAAGGCTCCATTCCACTAGCTTTTTTTATGTTAAAAAAATGCTGGTAATAGTCTTTTTTAGTGGCGTTTAGGAGCGTTACCATTGTATTGGAGTTTTACAGTACACGTAGGAACAAAAAGTTAGAAAAAAGCTGTTAGGAACTATTTTTTTTCTGCTCCTAAATGCTGAAGCTTGAAAAACACTAGTAGCCTAAAGTAGTGTGCATGGACACTCAAAATAACACTTTAGCTTCTTGGAGCAGAAAAAAAATGCTGCTAAAAAAAAGGATAACTTCTAGGTGCTTAAAAAAATGCTAGTGTGTATGGCGCCTTAGGCTACGTTCACACTAGCGTTGTGTGCAGGCGGCAGAAAGGCATTTGGGAAGTGTTTTTACCGCTTCCCAAACGCCTTGGACAATTCTACACATTGCAGCACATGGTGCTGTTCTAACGGGAGCGTTAGCGTTGCGTCGCAGAAAAACGGACGCCTCTGGTCGAGTCAGGAGGAGTTGAAGCCTCCTATTCTAGTCTATGCTGCCGCTCCGCAAACGCCCGGCCTGCGTTTGCAGTGCGGTTGTGACGCGTTTGCGGAGCGGTAACACCATTCAAACTTCATTATAGGCGTTTGTAGGGCGTTTTAGGCAAACGCCTAGCAACCGCCGCTGAACTGCGCATGCGGCATTTGCGGAGCGTTTGCCGAGCGTTAAAAAAACGCTCTGCAAATGCTGGACCAACGCTTGCCAAACGCTATAGGGGCATTTGGCAAGAGTTGGTAAAACAGTCAAATGTGAACGAGCTCTTACTGTTCTGGGGACAAAGAAAAAATTGGGGATTTTCTTTCACTTTGGATGATAATAGCCTCCATGCACACTAGCGTTTTTTTACGCTGGAAAAAATGCTGGATAAAAAACGCTGGTAATAGCAGTTTTAGGAGCGTTTAGGAGTGTTAGCATTTTATGAGCATTTTTACAGTACATGTAGGGAAAAAAAGCTGTCGGGAGCGTTTTTGTAGCGTCTAGGAGCATTTAGCATCTTTTTTCTGCTGGAAAAACTCTCCAAGAGTCCTCATGCACACTGGATATTTTTACAGCGGCTGTTTTTGGCTTTTGACGTTTTTTTCTACAGCTAGTAAACCCCCAGCATGTTATCCTCTGTATCCATGCACACATAGACTGTAATCAACTTTTTTTTGGCTGGGACGTTTTTGGCTGGAAAAAAACCACAGGACTAGTGGGTTTCTAGAGGAGTTTTTTTTAGCTGTAAAAATGTTCTAATGTTGAAAAATGCGGCAAAATGCTGTAAATCGTGGTAAAAAGCAGTAAATTGGCATTTTTGGACTTTTTTTGACCAAAACAATAATTTTTTGGTAAAAAAAAGCTAGAAAATGCTGCTAAACACTAATTTAAAAAAGCTGAAAAACTCACGTTTGACGTGTGACTTTACACAGCTAAGGTTACCAGCATTATCAAAACACCCAGTGTGTGTGGAGCCAAAAAGCTCCTAGACACTGAAGCTCAAAAAATGCTAATAGTCTAAAGAAGTTGTGCATGGACACATAGGAGGACACTATTTAGCTTCTAGGAGCAGAAAAAAATATGCTGCTAATAGCTTCTAGGAGCTTAAATAACTCTAGTGTGATGGAGCCTAAATAGAACAAATAGAGTTGGGGAACAGGGACAGCAATACAAACCTGATATGTTTTATTATCTCTTCACTGTATACAAAACTAAAAACAAGTTTTATGTTTTGTTACATTTTAACTTGTTTGACCAAAACTTTAGTCCTCATACACACGTTTTTACAGCGGCTGTTTTTGGCTTTTGATGTTTTTTTTCTACAGTCAGTAAACTCCCCAGCATGTTATCCTATGTGTCCAGGGGCGGACTGACAACTCATTGGGCACCCGAGCAATAGGGGATCTGGGGCCCCTGTGTCCTTGCCCAAACTCAAAAAAGCCTATGAAAAAGGTACCAGGGGCATCTCATGGGGCCCCCTACTGACCCCGGGCCCTCGGGCAGTGCCCGAGTTTCCAAATGGTCAGTCCACCCCTGTATGTGCAGTCTGTTGATCTCAGGTGATGGGAACTGTCCCTGTTTTCTGCCTCTTGCACGCCATAGCTTTTGCGTTTCGGTCTTTTTGGTAGCCTTTTGCATGGTAGGTTGTAGGGGTCAGACGTGAAGATCTGCGGGTTCCTTAGCCCTCCCCTGTAGTGTAATAGTGTTGTTAGGTTATTATTGTATATAGTTTAGGCTATATAGGCCGTAAGTGGCAGGTTTAATATAGAAATTGAATATGGTTTATGTTTATATCTGAGCCATAAAGGCTCCTAATTATATGGTCTCGGCCATAAAGGCCTTGTACTGTAGATATTGTATATACCTTTAGATTTTCCTTTCAGGTTATGGACTTTTATTTATGAGCCGTTCAGGCTGTGTTTGAGTTTTTTTCCCCCAGGGACTGTTGGGACTTTTTAGTTTCCTTTGTGTTGAGTTTTGTATTTATTTATTTATTTATATTTTGTACTTTTATACATAAGTTTGATGGAAATGTATGACATTAATACATAAATAAAAAAATCTCCACCCCTGTATGTGTCCATGCACACATAGACTGTAATCAGCGGTTTTTGGCAAGGGCATTTTTTGGCTGGAAAAATACCCCAGAACTAGAGGGTTTCTAGAGGAGTTTTTTAGATGCAAAAAATGCTCTAACGCTGAAAAACATGGCAAACCAGTGTTTTTGGACTTTTTATGAGCAAAAAAAATTTTTTTTTTGTAATAAAAAGCTAAAATTCGTAAAAGTGGCAAAACGCCACTAAACACTATGCAAAAACACTAAAAAATGCTGAAAAACGCACGTTTTTAATGTGACTTTACACAGCTAATGTTACTAGTGTTATTAAAACGCCCCGTATGCATGGAGCCTTAAACTTAAAAAAACATTTTTCCAGAAAAACTACAAAATTTATTTACTGCTGAGAAAGCAGTCATCAGCTTCTACCGAACATGTGGAACCCCTTGGGCAAAGTTTCTTGAACATCACTATTGTTTGTACTGACTGCTCACATGTGCACCAGCCTTCTAGATCTTTTTTGCAGTAACATTTACATTAGTTATAGTTAGAAATGAACGCTCATATTCAGACTGAATTTTGCTTCTTTGGAGGTTCGAAGAACTGTGGAACTAAATAGGTGTTCAGCTGAGCCAAATCTCAGGTTGTGGCAGGAGGTCAAACATTTAGCTGCAGTATTACCACTGCTTAACCACTTCAAGTCCGTACACTTTCACCCCCTTCCTGCCCAGGCCAATTTTCAGCTTTCAGCTCTATAACACTTTGAATGACAATTGCGCGGTCATGGAACACTGTACCCATATGAATTTTTTAGCATTTTTTTGAGACAGATAAAACTTTATTTTGGTGGTATTTATTCACCCTGGGATTTTTATTTTTTTGCTATATAAATGAAAAAGTCCAAAAAATTTTTTAAAAAAAGTGTTTTTCTTATAAAACTTTGCAAATAAATAATATTACTTCATAAATCTTGGCCAAAATGTATTCATATTTCTTTTTAGTTAAAAAATAATAACCCAATTTGGTTTATAACCAAAAATGATAATTTTGTCAAAATTTTTTTTACATTTTTATTTTTTTTTATATTATTATTAATGTTTTTTTTTTTAAAACATACTGTCACCCTAGCAGTACATGGTGACACTGTACTACTTGTGGGGGGTGATGAAGATTTTTTCTTTCTTTTTTTACACTGATTGCTTTTACACCCATAAAGGCTGTAAAAACAATCATTTCTATTTCTCCCTGGCTGCATTCTTGCAGCCATTGAGAAATACTGTGTGAGCTGTGATTGGTCACAACTTGTCACATGGTACAAGGCTGTTGTGAATAGCCTTGTACCATGTGACCTCTGTGATCATTCACAGAATTCGAAAGTAGTAAGCAATGATGTGAGAAGTGACATCTTGTTTACTACTGCTCATGTGATCACTGATTGGCCAATCAGTGATCACATGAATCGGGACCTCACACAGAGGTCCCGTACAGCGATCAGTGTTCCGCTGTGTTCTCTGGATACAGTGGGCACCGGATCGCGGTGCCCTGCGCTCCCAGCAAGCGCGCACAGGCAGTTAATGCAGGTGACGTTTAGAAATGTAAACCTGCTTCAGCAGTGCTCGCATCCAGCCATTTATAGACATGGGCCAGACGGGAAGTGGTTACGGTCCCTTCAGGCTGTCCTAACAACCAGTGACATATCCTTTGTCAGATGGGGATTCTCAGCTGACAGGTGAGTGTCACCCAAAATCCTTAATATTATTATCCATCCAAGAATGCAGCCTGGAAGGCCGTGAAAGGGGGAAGGGGTGAGCATGCAGACCCCTCTTCCATCGGAACCATACCAAGCCACATAAACCCGACATGGAGAGGGTACCTTGCCAGGGGGGAACAGATATATCAGCAGTTGTTGTTCATCATGAATGACATGGATCTGCATTGCTGGATGATGTGATTGACAATGGATTTACATTGTGAGACTTTTTTTTTATTAACCACTTGCCCTCCAGAGGATTCCCCCCCCCCCCCGACTGGGCCATTTTTTGCGTTACAACTCTGGGTTAATTTAACTGACAATTGCGCGGTCATGCAATGCTGTGCCCAAATGAAATTTACATCTTTTTTCCCCACAAATTGAGATTTCTTTCGGTGGTATTTGATCACCTGTGCATTTTTAATTTTTTGCACAAAAAAAAAAGACAGACAATTTTGAGCAAAAAACGATATTTTTTACTTTTTTGCTATTAAATATGTCCAGTAAAAAATCAAATTTCCTCATAAATTTAGCCCAAAATGTATTCTGTGACATGTCTTTGCTAAAAAAAAAATCCCAATACGTGTAAATTAATTGGTTTACGTGAAAGTTTTAGCGTTTAAATATGGCGGTATAGATACTGGAATTTTTTTTTTTACTAGTAATGGCGGCGATCAGTGACTTATAGCGGGACTGCGGCGAACATTCTGACATTGTGGGGAACTGATTTGGTGTCATTGACATCCCTAGTGACACCAATACAGTGATCAGTGCTAAAACAAAGCACTGGCACTGGGTGGGAAGGGGTTAACATGAGGGGCGATCAAAGGGTTAACTGTGTGCAGGGAGTGTTTTACATAGGGGGCCGTGTCAGTGTGCTTCACTGTAAGCACACTGCTTTGGATAGCTGTGCTGTGCACAGGGCTCGTGTGCGCCCCCTACCCAGAAATGCAAAATCACGTATATATACGTGATTTTGTACACCCCTGCCACCCTGTAGCTTGTATAGGGTGGGGAGAAAGCGGTTATTAAAGGACTTGTCAATAATTGTGTATCTTTTTTTTACTACATTTTTTTTGTAAATGAATAGGGATACTTACTCATTTTACATTCACAGGTGGAGCAGTCTCTGGGAGCCATTTTATTTTTAAGAGGGTTTCCAGATTCCAATAAGCCCCCCACTACCAGACCTCTACAGCCATGCAGCCAGGGCTGTGGGGAAGAGGCCCTTGTCCTCATCATTATCAAGGTGCTTTGCCAGTGAGGTCCCCCCTAGCAAGGTACCCTACCATACCGTGGTTGTGGTAGAGATCATGACATCATCTGCCCATCTCTCCTTTTGTACGTAACTTGGATTTGCCGCTGCTTCCACCAAGCTTCCTGGGACTCCACCCTAACTCTTCACGTGATAAGGTATGCACATAACAGAAAGTCCACCATATTGTATCCCATACCCTAGGCCAGTGGTGGGCAACCTTTTTTTTCAACTGAGCCAAATCTCGCCAAAACCACGATTGAAATTTATTTTGAGAGCCACATTTTTAAAACTGAAAATACATAGGATGGTACACTGTTTTTAGTTTCAATAAGTTTTTATAGTAATTCATCCCCCATAGTAATTCATCCCCCATATAGTAATTCATCCCCCATATAGTAATTCATCCCCCATAGTTATTCATCCCCCATATAGTAATTAATCCCCCATATAGTAATTCATCCCCCATATAGTAATTCATCCCCCATAGTAATTCATCCCCCATATAGTAATACATCCCCCATATAGTAATTCATCCCCCATAGTAATTCATCCCCCATATAGTAATTCATCTCCCATAGTAATTCATCCCCCATATAGTAATTCATCCCCCATATAGTAATTCATCCCCCATAGTAATTCATCCCCCATAGTAATTCATCCCCCCTATAGTAATTCATCCCCCCTATAGTAATTCATCCCCCATATAGTAATTCATCCCCCCTATAGTAATTCATCCCCCATATAGTAATTCATCCCCCATATAGTAATTCATCCCCCATAGTAATTCATCCCCCATAGTAATTCACCCCCCATATAGTAATTCATCCCCCATAGTAATTCATCCCCCATAGTAATTCATCCCCCATATAGTAATTCATCCCCCCTATAGTAATTCATCCCCCATAGTAATTCATCCCCCCTATAGTAATTCATCCCCCATATTAATTCATCCCTCATATAGTAGTAGTAAGTAAGTAGCAAGCCAAGTCCCCCCTGTGTCAATTCACTTACCTTTGCTCCGCGCGTTCCTCTCGCCGTGTTCCCGCGCCGTTCCGATCTTCAGGGCGGACTGTGAGAGGAGCCTAGCTCCTCTCACGTTCGTCACGCTGCCCCGCCTACACACATCCTGACAGCCAATCACTGGCTATCAGGATGTGAGTGGCAGCGAGACTGGCCAATCATTGCATTTGAGCGCGCTGCCGTGGCTGTTTTTTTTTTGGATCACGCTGCAGAGTCCCTGCCGCCCGAGAGGAGGGAGGGGAGCGGGCGCCCGGCACACAAGAGCCGCGGCTTGCCGACCACTGCCCTAGGCCATATGCCCACCCTCTCAGAACTGACATTTTCCTGGCCCAAAGCCCACCTTTTCGAAAAAATAATGTTCTCAGGATGCTTTTTCAACAATTAACAAAGTCATAGTCATGGAACTGGCACAACAGCTTCTCAACTTCACCCCTTTCTATTCACAGTGCAGAACACATTGGTGCCACCATTTTGAACTCTAAGGGCTCGTCCACACCATACATACAGAAAAACTGATGGAAACTGATGTGCAGATTTCACTTGCAGAGACATCGGTTTTCATGCGTACTGCAATGAGTATTATATAGGTTGCAGATTCTTGCATGGAAGAAATCTGCACGTGATACTGGTTTTGTGGTATAAACAGCGCACATAGTGAACAAACAGCTTAGGGCCCATAGGCCGGTGCCTACTCTGCCTGTTTGGTAATCTGGCACTGCACCTGTTTACAAACCAATCAGAGGAACTCTTGCTTTCATTCATAAAATACAAAGCTTACTGGTAATGGCTGAGCAGAGCTCATCCCGACTCGATTTTCTTTTCTAGGATGGGTAGTTTCAGCTTCAATGCTGGAACACAGTGCTGTATATTGTATGTTAGTGATGGAAATAGCTTATTTGTACCATATGTTTGGCTTTTTTTCATATTAATAATACATTTCACTTATTTATTCATTTATATTATTATAGGCTGTCTTGTTATAGGCTGATTTTGCGGTTTTTGTTGCAATATATTGTTTGTGTATTTTGTGCAACAACCTTCATCAGGGATGACCAACCTTAACCGCCTCCTGATGAACGGGCTGCAATCAGTGGGACACAGCGGATCACCAATCAGAGTAAAGAGCCAATGACACAGGCTCTGTCATGTGATTAGCCGTATCCAATCACAGCTGACCTCATGTAAACAAGGAAATGCCGGTTATTGGCAGTCCACTCCTCATGCTGGCAGTGTGTGAGGAGAGGAGAGCTGGTAAGCGGCAGTCCTCAGGGGAAGCATTCTTCAGCACTTGTCAGTGCCCATCAATGCCACGTATCAGTGCCTACCAGTGCACATCACTGCCACATATCAGTGTCCATCACAGCTGCCTTTCAGTGCCAACTATCGGTGCCAGTCAGTGCCTCCTAACAGTTCCAATCAGTGCCGCCTATCAGTGGCAGTCAGTGCCGCCCATCAGTGCCATATATGAGTGCTGCCTTTCAGTGCCCGTCAGTGATGCCTGTCAATGCCCATCAATGCCACCTACCAGTGCCTCCTCATCAGTGTAGCCTATCAGTGCCCATCAGTGTAGCCTCATTAGCGCACATCAGTGAAGGTGAAAAATTACTTATTTACAAAATTTTATAACAGGAACTAAGAAAAAACTATTTTTTTTAAATGTCAGTATTCTTTAGTTTGTTTAGCAAAAAATAAAAAACCCAGAGGTGATTACATACCACCAAAAGAAAGCTCTATATGTCTCAAAAAATGCTAAAAATTTGTTTGTGTACAGTGTTACATGACTGCACAATTAGCATTCAAAGTGCAACAGCGCTGAAAGATGAAAATTGGCCTGGGCAGGAAGGGGGTGAAAGTGCCCGGTAGGTAAGTGGTTAAAGAGGTGGAGATCTACCTGAACAACATAGGAGAAGTCAAAGATTACCGAGCACTATGCTACCTCACACCTGATATAAACCTCTTATTGTCATACTACCGCACCGCAATCGCGTGTATTGCAATCAAGGGTTTAAATCAGGTGGTGTGGAGGCAACATATCGCCATATCCTCCCCAATACACTTGGGTTGCTTTTCAGAGGAGCAGCAGTGCCTGCTGCACTTGTGAATGAGCCCTTAGTTGGATTGGGCAGCTGCACGCTTAGGGCTTGTTCACGCATTAAAATGGGGAGTGATAAAATCTTGAGGTTGAGTCACGGTTTTATCACCCTCAATCCCTACGCCCTTTAGCTGCTAAGGCAGCAAATAAAGGTGTACACATGCCACAAGAATGAATTAAACCTGTTGCTTTTGGTGGGTGCTCCCGCCTGCCAATCGCAACCCATTCAAATAAATGGGGCTACTCTGCAAGCGTCCCGCTACTGCATACTTCTGCGGGGTCCAAGGGGTTAAAGCAGGTGGTGAGAAAGCAACACAACACTACCTGATTTAACCCCTTGTTTGCTCTACTACACAAGGTTGCAGGCAACTTACAGAGTGGCTTCATTCACTTGAATGGGTCATGTTTGGCAGGTGTTACACCCAAAAACCATGACAGGGCGTATAACTCCTGCTGTGGCTGCGACATGTGTACACCCCTGGCCACTGCAGCTAAAGGGGGTGAAATTGGGGTGGGGGTGGTAAAAACACATCTTATAAATGAGGTTTTGCCACCCCCATACTACAAATATAAATGACCCTTTACTGTTCTCAGCCCTCTATAAGGCTGCTTTCACACTGGTGTGCTGTGGTTTACCTGCACCATGGGTGCAGTGCAGTACATCTGCCACTTTCCTGGGTTTGCTTTGCTTTGCCATAGACATTTGTTATATCTTGCAGGTATGGTGCACTTTCTGACAGCGCACCGAAACTCCTGCATTCATGAGTTTTGGTGTGCTTTCAGAAAGTGCACCAAACCCACAGGATATAATAGAGGTCTATCGTTAAGCGCAGCATACCTGCAGGAAAGCCGCAGGTACACTGCACTGCACTCGTGATGTGGGTAAACCGCAGCACATCAGTGTGAAAGCAGCCAGATAATGTTATGCCCAGTGTATTGCTTCACACTGACCTGAAAATTCTCTGCTGCTGGCTCTGGAGACTGTTAGCTGGGATAAGAGGTGGGGTGCAGTTGGTATCACTCTGCATGGGACAGGATCCAGCACTACAGAGGAGGCATCAGCTTATACGGCTCCTGCTCCCTACTACAGCTCCAACTTTACAAGTACTCCCTCTGTTACGCACTCTGTTTGATGCTCTGGGATGGCGGGTCAGCAAGCCCATACTGCGATCCTCCAGTCACCTGATTGCAATCTACCGGTATATTGCAATCTATGGGTTGCTGACCCCCAAGTACATCAACCAGTAGATGGCAGTGTTTATGAGTTTTTAGCTGCATCTATGACTACACTCTATGCCTTCTACCTGAATTAAGTTCCTGTCTCCTGTTAGCAGAGAAGCTGCAGCTAAACAGATGTAGACTGTGCACTGCCTGTTCTGCACGGCAAAATCTCTAACAGTTTTATATTTTTATAGGTGTGTAAGGGATCCCCTTTATTATTTATTGATTTTTTTTTTTTTATTGTATTGATGTACTTTGTGGGATAATAGTGATGTTTATGTTTGGTTGTTGTCTTCATACTGTATTTCTTTCAGTAGGTTTTCTGGAAATCAGTGACAACAGTGTTCAGATTTCATTTAGCCTCTTAATGCTTAGTAATTTCTTATTCTTAAGACATTTACAACCACAAAGTAACACGCTGTTGTGAAATTACAAAATGTATTTTGCATAGAGTATTTCGGTAATAGAAATGTTTAGAACAAGACATGTAGAAATCACCACCCACTAGTGGGGATGACGTTTCATTCTTTGTAAACAGAAACCTGTTTTGAGAAAGCTGAAATTATATGGAAAAATCCATTCCAAGAAACAAATTGAGTAAGTACATTTATGTTTCATGGGCACGATATTGGAGAAGCACAAAAATGTAAAGAGGGAAGCAAACAGACCACAGGTTCAGTTAGAGGTAAAAATGGAGAAACCAGCAAGTTTTTGTTTTCACTAATACTTTTCAAGCTAAGACTACCCAATTCTGATATTTAAAAGATGAGTCCCAGGGCCAGATCTAGCCTGTTTAATGTGGGAGTGCAGTAAAAAGTGTCAGGGGGGCAGAGGATGCAAGGTCAGTACGGCAGTATATAGCGGTAAGTAGGGCAGTATACAGGGGATCAGCAGGGCAGAGGATAGGGTCAGTAGTTTTTAGGGACGTGTATAGAGGCCATTAGTTTGTAGGGCAGTGTACAGGGGTTAGTAGGCAGAGGACAGGGAGTCAGCAAGGCAGAGGATGAGAGATCAGCAGGGGAGTGTACAGAAGTCAGTAGGTCAGTATACAGGGGTCAGCAGGGCGGAAAATGAGAGATTAGCAGGGAATGTACAAGAGTCAGTAGGGCAGTGTACGGGGGGTCATCAGGGCAGAGGACAGAGGTCACCTTGGTGGAGAGCAGGGGTTATCAGGGCAGAAGACAGGGGTCAGTAGGGCAGAGTACAGGGGTCAGCAGGGTGGAGGAGAAGGGTCTGCAGGGCAGTGTACAGGGGTCAGCAGGATGGAGGGCAGGGGTCACTATGGTAGAGAAGAGGGATCACAAGCGCAGAGGACAGAGATCATCAGAGCAGAGGACAGGAGGCATAAGGGCAGTGTACAGGGATCAGCAGGGGAGAAGGGTCTGCAGAGCAGTGTACAGGGGTGAGCAGGACAGATGATAGGGGTCAGCAGGATGGAGGACTAGGGTCGGCAGGGCAGAGGACAGGGGTCAGTATGACAGAGGACAGGGATCAGCGGGGCAGAGAAAAAGGGGTCAGAAGGGCAGTATATAGTGGTCAGAGGACAGGGATCAGCAGGATGGAGGACAGGGATCAGCAGAGTGGAGGAGAAGGCTCTGCAGGGCAGTGTACAGGGGTCATCAGGATAGATGACAGGGGTCAGTAGGGCAATGGACAGGGGTCAGTATGGCAGAGAAGCGGAGTCACAAGGGCAGAGGACAGAGATCATCACGGTAGAAGACAGGAGGCACAAGAGCAGTGTACAGGGGTCAGCAGGGCAGAGGACAGGTGTCACAAGGGCAGAGCACAGAGATCAGCAGAGGAGAAGGGTCTGTGGGGCAATGTACAAGGATCAGCAGGACAGATGTCAGTAAGGCAGAGGACAGGGGTCAGCAGGGCAGAATACAGAATACAGTATATAGTGGTCAGAGGGGCAGAGAACAGGGATCAGCAAGACAGAGGACAGGGTTCAGCAGGACGGAGGACAGGGTTAAGCAGGATGGAGAACAGGGATCAGCAGGGTGGAGGAGAAGGCTCTACAGGGCAGTGTACAGAGGTCATCAGGATAGATGACAGGTGTCAGAGGGGCAGGGTACAGGGATCAGCAGGGTGGAGGACAGGTGTCACAAGGGCAGAGCACAGAGATCAGAAGAGGAGAAGGGTCTGCGGGGCAATGTACAGTGGTCAGCTGGACAGATGTCAACAAGGCAGAGGACAGGGGTCAGCAGGGCAAAGGACAGGAGTCAGCAGAGCAGAGGACGGAATCAGTATGGCAGAGGACAGAGTTAGTATGGCAGAGGACAGGGATCAGCAGGGCAGAGGAAAGGGGGTCAGAAGGGCAGAGGACAGGGATCAGCAGGACAGAGGACAGGGGTCAGCAGGACAGAAGAAAAATCCCCCCATTCCCCCCAAGCCAGAATCCCCTCACCCCCATGGTTTAATTGCACATAACATGTAAACATTCACAGTGCAGGAGGAAAAAGTATGTGAGGCCCTAGCTTAATGACTTCTCCCAGAGCTAATTGGAGCCAGGAGTGAGCCAACCTTGACTCCAATCAGTGTGATGATATTGGATGTGTTGCTGACAGCTGTCCTGCCCTTAAAAAACACACACCTGTTTTGGGTTTACTGGTTTCAAGAAGCACTGTCTGATGTGAACCATGCCTCGCAGAAAAGAGCTCTCAGAAGACCTACGATCAAGAATTGTTGACTTGCATGAAGCTGGAAAGGGTTACAAAAGTATCTCCAAAAGCCTTGATGTTCATGTGTCCACGGTAAGACAGACTGTCTACAAATGGAGAAAGTTTAGCACTGTTGCTACTCTCCCTAGGCGTTGTCGTCCTGTAAAAATGACTGCAAGAGCACAGCGCAGAATGCTGCATGAGGTAAAGAAGAATCCCAGAGTGTCAGCTAAAGACCTACAGAAATCTCTGGCACATGCTAACATTTTTGTTGACACATCTACAATAAGGAAAACATTAAACAAGAATGGAGTACATGGGAGGACACCACGGAGGAAGCCATTGCTGTCCAAAAAGAATATTGCAGCACGTTTGAAGTTTGCAAAAGAGCACCTGGATGTTCCACAGCACTACTGGCAAAATATACTGTGGACAGATGAAACCAAGATTGAGTCGTTTGGGAAGAACACACAACATTATGTGTGGAGAAAAAAAGGCACAGCACACCAACATCAAAACTTCATCCCCACTGTAAAACATGGCGGAGGGAGCATCATGGTTTGGGGCTGCTTTGCTGCCTCAGGGCCTGGACGGATTGTTGTCATTGATGGGAAAATGAATTCCAGAGTTTATCAAGACATTTTGCAGGAAAACGTATGACCATTTGTCTGCCAACTGAAGCTCCGCAGAGGATGAGTGATGCAACAGGACAATGACCCAAAGCATACAAGTAATTCAACAAAACAATGGCTGCAACAGCACAGAATACGCCTTCTGGAGTGGCCCAGTCAGAGTCCTGACCTTAACCCGATTGAAATGTTGTGGTATGACCTTAAGAGAGCGATTCACACCAGACATCCCAAGAATATTGCTACACTGAAACAGTTTTGTGAAGAGGAGTGGTCCAAAATTACTCCAGATCGTTGTGCAGGTCTGATCTGCAACTACAGGAAATGTTCGGTTGAGGTTATTGCTGCCAAAGGAGGGTCAACCAGTTATTAAGTCCAAAGGTTTACATACTTTTTCCTCCCTACACTGTGAATGTTTACATGTTATGTGCAATTAAACCATGGCAACATCTAATGTTTGTGTAGTATTATGTTCAGCAGACTGTGTTCTTCTATTGTTGTGACTTAGATGACGTTCAGAGCACATTTTATGCCCAATTCATGCTAAACTGCATGTAATCCCAAGGGGTTCACATACTTTTTCTTGCAACTGTATATTTTACAAATGTTTGCAGGTTGAAAAAAAATGTAATTAACAAATCAAATTAAAATGAATAGGGTTTATTCATTTATTTTTTTTACTCAGCTTGATATGATTTAGAACAACATAACATTTTTTTTTACCACAACAAAGCAAATACATTTCAAATAAACTTGGGCCTATCAGATTCCCCCATTACATCAGAGTTCCGTCAGAGCCCCCTTACATCAGTGTCCCCACCAATGTTTACCTTTACATCAGAGTACCCCCTTACATCAGTGTCCCCACCAAAGTTTCCCCTTACATCAGAGTACCCCCTTGAGTCCCCATCAGAGTCCCCCCTTACAACAAAGTCTCCATTAGAGTCCCCCCTTATCAGTGTCCCTATCAAAGTCTCCTCTTAAACCAGAGGGCTGGATAAAATCTTGTAGTGGGTTGCATTTGGCTCACAAGCCAGAGTTTAGAGATCCTCACGTAGACCCTCAGCCTGTTTCAGCACAGACTGACGTTTCCTCAGGCATTAGTCTGTTCACAGTGCATGTCTATAAGGCCAGATAGCCCTGGACACATGCTCCTCACCAGGAATCTTAGTCCGAACCCACCTGAGCCTTCCCTGCTGTACATATATGTACATGCCCCTTGTATGCATGCAGCTGTGGGTCAAGGAATGCCTCGACTTCTTATGATTGAAGGTGTGCAGTGAAATCTTCCTGGCACAATAACTGGCACATCTAAGCTCATCCCTACTCATTTCTTGTTCACCTACACATGCAATTCTCCTGCAGCAAGTTTAAGGGGAATACTGGCTAACTGAAAGCACTCCGTTTTGTGAGCAAAGACCTTTTGCAAGCTAAATCATGCTCGATTCCTATCAGGGGCGTCCCTAGGGTTGGTGTCAGGGGCGGACTGACCATTTAGAAACTCGGGCACTGCATGATCCCCTATTGCCCAGGGGGCCCCATGAGTTGTCAGTCCGCCCCTGGTTGGTGTCACCTGGTGTGGTAACACTTGGTGACACCCCCTCTGATGATCCCTGGAGCGGGTCCGGTGTCACCCCGTATAGGCTGCATGCCGACGATCCCTGCCGAATGGATCGGATCTGCGGATTGAGCATAATGGATCGGACTCCGATCCATTATGCTCCCCAATCCACAGATCCGATCCATCCTGCAGGGATCGTTGGCATGCAACCTATATGGGGTGACACCGGACCCGCTCTACGAAAAGGTAAGTTGTAAAGAAAGCCGATGATCCCCACAGGATGGATCGGATCCATCCTGTGGGGATCGTCGGATCCATCCTGTGGGGTTCGTCGGCTTGCATTACAACTTATCTTTTCGTGGAGCGGGTCCGGTGTCACCCCGTGCAGTAGGTGTAGCGCACTTGCCTCGGGACGCCACTGATTCCTATCACTATTTGCATCTTTGCACTGTGACAGAGCATCAGTTCCTCACAACACTTAGGGCTTGTGCTGCGAACCGTCTGCACTGGAAGCACACAGGTCTCCACAAAGGGCATACAGAACACAATTGTTTTCTTTGTTAACTGTTCACACTTGAAGGCAGACTTTAGCCCTGGTTCACACTAATGCAGTGCAGGAAATGCAGTGAATCCTGTGCGTCTCCCGCATTGCAATCGCGCAGCATTCATGCGATCTGGCACGGGTGTCAATGGTAAATTAACAACCCCGAAACAGATCGCAAAATGCAGTGTGATTACTAGAATTTGCATCGCATGGGTGTTCACACCTATGTGATGCAAATCAGGTGCAGGAAAAAAAAGTGTCCTGCACCTTTTTGGTGTGGATGTGATTTGAGCCGTACAAAATGTATGGCTCAAATCGCACTGCACAGACACCACATGTAATTTGCACAGAGGTGCGGTTCCTGTGCGATGTGCTGCACCACATTAGAGTGAACCAGGGCTCAGGTGTGTGGACATCTGCAACATGTCTGATTTTTCTGTCCTGCATTGCACCTCCATTTTTTGCTGCATTTCTAGCTGTGCTGTGGTGTATAGAAATTAATGTTGCAGCCAGCCCGAGGCAATCTCTTGAGAGGAGTGTCCAGTAGGGGGCTGGAAAGGTAATAAATGGTCTGAAGCACTGGAGAGCTGGGTCTCTCTCCCCAGGAGGTTTCCAAAGCCTGAGGGGCTTCTGCCTTTAGACAGCCCATGGACTGTAAGAACAAAAGATCCGCTCCAGGTGAGTGATTAATCTGCATAACCCCTCCACAGACAAGCAGGTACTGGCCCGATCTGTGATTACAGATGCAATGGAAAAACAGAATGGTTGGCTGCACAGTCAGCAATGTAATCCTTTACATGCAATATGATAAGAACATGACAGCTCCAAGACAGGACAGAGGGGCAGTACTGCAGCAAATCTGTCCTGTCTTGGAGCTGTCATGTTCTTATCATATTGCATGTAAAGGATTTCATCCACCACATTGCTCTTTGGGCAGCCAACCATTCTGTTTTTCTATCCCATGGACTGTGCAGCTGTTCTAGAGGCCATAGCTGCGTCAGGACTGAGGGCCTGGGTGGATCTTTCTAGAATCTGAATGCAGGACCTCACCACAAGGGTTCTAGTCTGGAGAAGGACTGATTCACTCACTGGACCATGTCCAGAGGAAGCTGAAAGGTGGCAGATGTTGGAAACCCTACATTGATCCCTGTGACTGTGCAGTGTTCTGGAAATTGCATTGGCTACCAGTAGTTGTGCAGAGATGCTAGGTTACTGGATGCCAAAGAAACTTGCCTCATGGTCTCCAGATGTGAGGTCCTAGCCTGTTCAGAAAGCTACCTTGTGGTCTTCAGCTGTGGTGAGGGGGGGGGTTTAGACTGTCCAAC
Source organism: Staurois parvus (assembly GCF_062004578.1). Lineage (NCBI taxonomy): Eukaryota > Metazoa > Chordata > Amphibia > Anura > Ranidae > Staurois > Staurois parvus. Next base: position 7,730,387 of record NW_028318515.1, read on the forward strand.
AATCACATTTACTTAAGAAAAAGATTGTCCTCCAATTAGAATGAGCTAATCATTTTGAAGTATCCCATGTCCTAACCCCTCTCCTGGTAAAGTTTCTTCAAGTAATAAACATCAAAGAGGCATCGCCTAGACTGTGTTACTGGAGCCGGTGGGAATGGGCTGGTGCTTGCGGTGGTGGGCAGCCTCTGTACTTTGAGGGAAAAAAGAGATATATTCAGAGGCCTCTCTGGGGGGTAGAGCTACACGATTTTCATTAAGATTTGGCTTTTTGTAGTAAGGGCTTGTTCATACACGTGCCCAGGTAGCAGTAAACCCAGGCGGTTGATTGCTTTGCATTTTCTGAAGGAATCAAAGTGTTCTCTAATTGAATGAGATGGCGATTGTACCATGAAAACAAGATAAAGGGAAAGAAACCCTAGGAAAGAAGGCAACTATCATGATCCAAGTAGTTTGACTAGTAGCAAATTTTATTACAGAACCACGAAAAAATAAACATGAAAAAGATTTCCAGTACAAAAATATACACCTCCACCCATCAGCATTAAAAGTTTGACAACGTTGTTAATTAACACCAAAGAGTCTGGACTAAAAGTGATTTAAGGATGATGTCTGACAATCAACAATATCATGTTTTATATCAGGAAACTCTGCTCAAAACTGAGCATAAAGAGATTAAATAATGTATCAACTTTAAAGAAGGAAAATGAGAAGACCTAATGCTGAGGATAGCAGATCCTTTGCAACACTGTATCTCACATAAATGCAAAACAGCTGATATAATATATCCAGTGATAGTGAAGCAAAGGGAAGACTTGAGAATGGCCGGAGCAGGATTAAAGGCTGGATAAATGTGTTTACAAACAGTTATTTGCTGATGGAAGTGTCACAAGCCTACACATATATTATGGTGGGTAACTTAACCGATATACAGCGCAGTAGATGGCTTTAATGATATAGAGCCCATACATAAGCTGTCTCTTAAGTGCAGTATGAGGTAGAAACAGTCCTTCTGATGATTTGGAGGTGTCCCACTCCCAACAATATGGACCCAGATGAAAAATACTGAGGAGAGACTTGATAAGGTAATAACCACACAATGGCATACTGACTGCAAGTTCACTCAGAGGCACACACTGAAGGTAGCCAAGGCTTAATACTGCCTCCCTGTGAGCATGGAGCAACTCCTAGACAGTTGCCTACTGTGCACTTATACCCCCTTCCTGCCCAGGCCAATTTTCAGCTTCCAGTGCTGTCACACGTTGAATGACAATTGCGCGGTCATGCAACACTGTACCCATATGAAATTTTTATAAATTTTTTTAACACAAATAGAGCTTTCTTTTGATGGTATTTAATCACCGCTGTGTGTTTTATTTTTTGTGCTATAAACAAAAAAAGAGCAAAAAAAAGTTTTTCTTTGTTCCTATTATAAAACAGGTAATTTTTCTCCTTCACTGATGTGTGTTGATGAGGCTGCACTAATAGGTGGCACTGATGGGTGGCACTGACTGACGGCACTGATGATGCAGCACTGCTGGGCACTGACTGGCAACACTGCTGGACACTGATGGGTGGCACTGACTGACGGCACTGATGATGTGGCACTGACTGGCAGCACTGCTGGACACTGATGGGTGGCACTGACGGGGCACTGCTGGGCACTTGTGGTTGGCGTTGCTGGGCACAGGTGGGTGGGACTGGTGGGTGGCACTGCTGGGCACTGATCATCAGGGCACTGACCATCGGTGCCCTGATGATCGGTGCCGATCCGTCCTCTGACAATGGCTGGTTATCGGCAGTACTTTCAAGTGCAGCCGATAACTGGCAACTGCATTTACCAGTGATCTGCTGTGTCATTGGACATGGCTGAACACGTGGTAAAAGGCAGCGGTGATTGGCCTCTTACCATATCATGTGATCAGCTGTGTCTGTAGGGCGCAGCGATCAAGGAGATCGCCGGGGGCACGTGGGAGGTCATGTTCTGGGAGGACTTCATATGACGCCCTCCCAGAACTGGACAAACACTCTGTAGCCATCATTCGGTTATAGTGCGGTTGGCAAGTGGTTAAACAGTACTTGTCACCTGTCAGATGTAGCCTTCTGGCATTACAGAGTCCGTGTCTCTAACTCACGTGGAGATACTCTCTGATCCTGGGTTCGGATACCGCCAGGTGGATGCAGCGTCTTTCCGTGGCCAGACAGAGCACTGAGCTCCTTGCCAGTCTCACATCACTTCCTCTATTGCAGCATGGGAGCTGCGCATGCACAGAAAGGGCTTTCCAGTACTCAGCCCCGCTTCACCGCCATTTGTGACAATGCTCACCAGACATCAAGTCACAGTACCAAGGACCCCATGATTGTGGAAGCTACTATCAACGCGTTTCCCCAGCTTGTTTAGACACAGCTAACATCATCGCCAACCTTTCCACCTCATCCAATCAGAGAATGCTTTACATTCATTAAAGTGTTACTGAACCCAGGACCCTGCATTCACTATATCTGGTCTCCCACAGTACACAAAACATGGAAATGCAATTATTTTAGTAAATAAAAACAGCTAAATACCTTTTCTGCTCAGCAGTATATGGCAGTCTTGTGACTTCTGTCAGTGTCCAGCTGAGCACTGGTTAATCTTGTAGGAGGAGTTTTCATTCTGCTCTGACTGTCCTATGAGGCTGCTTGATCCCCTGACCCTCTGTCTGGACAACAATGCTTGGCCTGGTGCTGGCAACATGCACCTTCCCAAAGAAAAAAAACCTCTCTAGCCATACACACCAAACTGAGCATGTGCAGAGCGACTCCTAGAGCTCTGTAGTATCAGCTGATGGATTGGGGACAATAGAAGGGGAGGATCAGAGAAGACAGGATCAAACATCCTTTTTACATGATGCAGAGGATTAATCCCTTAGATTCCACAGTGAGTATAACAAGCATGCTTTATTGCATATACAGACTAATTTTACTGTTGTGGGTTTAGTAACACTTTAAGAAAAATGCAAAGTTACCTTTGAATGGCTGCCGTGTCAAGCGGAGATCCCTTTGTGTTCACCATGCAGCAAAGTAACTGATAGAGATCACTATAGTACTGGTGCCTACTATGATGATTTTTCAGCTTCTAAAGGTATCAGCCAGCAATGGTATATGTATAGTTACATTGGTCCAAGCTGAACCAAATGTACTATGTAAAAATGTCATACCTGGAATTACTCTTTAACCGCTTCCCTGCCGTGCCACAGAAATACTGCTACAGGGCGGCACAATCATGGATATATACGTGATTTTGCAATCCTGGGTAGGGGGCCATTTGTGGCCTTGGCTATCAATCATCTGGTCCCAGACGGTGATTCCCCACTGGCACTCACCGATCTCTGAAGATTTCCGACAGGGAAGAGACCTGTATGTAAACAATACAGATCTCTCCCCTGTCATCTCCTGCTCACAGCTTTGTATGGAGAGCCATACAAAGCAGTGTGCTTACAGTAAAACACACATACAGCCTACAGTTGATCACCCCACATGTTAACCCCTTTCCTGCCCAGTGCCATTATTACAGAGCCAGTGCTTTTTATTAGCACTGATCACTGTATTGGTGTCACTGGGGATGTCAGTGACACCAAGTCAATTCCCCCAGTCAGAATACTCACCGCAGTCCCGCTATAAGTCGCTGATCACCGCCATTACTAGTGAAAAAAAAAAAGTTCCAGTATATATACTGCCATTTGTAAGTGCTATAACTTTCATGTAAACCAATTAATTTATATTGGGATTTTTTTTTAGCAAAGACATGTAGAAGACATGTAGAAGAATACATTTTGGATTAAATTTATGACAAAATTAGATTTTTTTATTTTTTTTACTGGACATGTTTAATAGCAAAAAGTCAAAAATATAGGTTTTTTTTTCAAAATTGTTTGGTCTTTTTTTTGTTTATAGCACAAAAAATAAAAAATGCAGAGGCGATCAAATACCACCAAAAGAAAGCTCTATTTGTGGGAAAAAGGACGTAAATTTAATTTGGGTGCAGCATTGCATGACCGCGCAACTGTCAGTTAAAGTAACGCAGCGCCGTATCGCAAATAATGGCCTGGACAGGAAGGGGGGTAAATCCTCTGGAGGGCAAGTGGTTAAGCACTCTGTTTTGGGGCAGGTGTGAACTGCAATGTGACCTGAGCTGTAATGCTGAGTAACAACCAGCAGGTGGCAAAAGCTCAACTCTGATAATTACAGCAGCATAATTTGCTTTCTTATGTGCAGCGGCTATGACCCACCCTTTGGCTCTGACAGTGGCATTGCCAATCAAGTGACAGACAGGTTTAAACCAGGAGAAAAGCTTCCCTATAACACAAGCTAAATGTGCAAATAAACTACATTACTAAATTATAACATCAATATACCTCTAAGAACTGTTAGTGCTTATTTGAGAGCAATATATTTGGCTGTTGTGCGAAAATTTCAACCATTTTCATCCTGCCGTAAGTCCTAAAAATGACCAGATCAAAGCAACATGGAAACAGATTTGTTGACAGTAGGTTACATTTGGTTGTTTTTGAGGTTAAAGTAGAATTCAAGCTTTCCAATCACTTCCAATAGTTTGTTTAGGCCAAGCTGGCCCAAACTATTTTCATTACATAATGATATGACCGCTGTGTGAGGCAACAGGCTGTAGCAGCATTAGTAAGCAGAGCCTGTGTTTTCGTAGCAATACAGGTGACTTCATTTCTGCTGCCAGAATTTTAAAAAGATTTGGGCAAAGCCCTGGTTCACACGAGAGCCATTTTCCAGCGACTTACAACATTCTGGTGACATGTAAAATTGCAGGTCAAGTGAAAACACGTAGATTTCAATGGGTGCTGTCTTAATTGCTGTGACTTAATTCACTAAGACAAGAAAAAAAAATACTTGTTGCACTAGTTTTGGGTGATTCTTGTGCATCACCACACCCATAGACTTCAATGTACAATCGCCAGCAAGTCCTACATTTATCTTAACTGCAGCGACTTTGCTGCTACTTCTGAGGCAGTATTTTTTTAACCCTCATTCCTCCTCCCTGGTCATTATTGCTGCTCTAAAATCTTCCTCTCTAGTACATCCTATTCACACCTGAGCGTACCGAAAATGTACGGTTCCACTCACGTTTTTTTTTTTTGCATGTTCTTCATGTGTAAATTTGTGAACATGCATTCACGTGAATGGGCTGCCCTGCACGCGACAAATGCCCCAAAGTAGCTGAAAAACCCTTTCGGTCATGGAGTGTTGCGCATTTTGGCAGCAAGACACACATCTGCTAACTGCGATTGAGGTTTCATTAACAATTAGCCTGCATTCACATCTGCATGTTTCCGAATGTATGGCAACATATGTTTTAGAAAAACGGCAAGCACGCACAGGGCTGCTGACAGAAGCCACGGGGCCACATACAGCAAACCTGACAGGACCTCCGCCCAAAAAAAAAACCAAGGTGTACTAGGCTTCATTTATGAATGAACACAGTGAGTGATCAGTACCAATCACCTATAGTGTTCATTCAGGAAAGGAAGGGGCAATTATTGGAACCAATCCCCTGTATGACTCTCTCTATAGCAGCTGAAAGCCAGCGGGAGGGAGAAGAGAAGAAGCCAGCTTTCAGCTGCTGCAGAGAGAGACATACAGGGGATCGGTTCCAGTAACTGCCCCCCCCCCCACTGTGCTGATCACCTTCCCTGCCCACATCCGATTCACATAGCTGCCTGGGCCCCGTACAGGAGGACTGGTGGTACCCAGGGGTGTATTTACCACAAGGCAAACAAGGCATTTGCCTAGGGCGACATCTCTCAGGGGGGCAGCAGCATTTTTCAGGGGGGCAGCGCCACCCCTTAAGAAGGGATGGAAGAAGAGACACACACAGCATGGGGACCAGGTGGGATCTGAGAGAGGCTGCGGGCTACTTGATGGTGTATGCAGAGTCTGACTCTCGTTCCTTGGGATATCTGGAGCTGTGAAGGTGAATGTCTTCTCTCTCTCCGGGGTGGTGGGGGGTTGTCAGTGTATGGGGGGGCAGTGGTAGTGGAAGGCTCTCTCGGGTGGGGGGCTGGGGTGTTGTCAGCCACTCCTCATGGGGGAGGGGGGTGTTGGTCAGTGTCAGGGTCTCTCCGTGGGGGGGAGGGATCTGATTTTTGTGTTACCTAGGGCAGCACGAAACCTAAATACACCACTGGTGGTACCCCCTTATCCATTGCCCTGAACACGCGTCACGCATGCATTTCCATTTAGGTAGCATTCGCATCTGCTTGTTTCTGAATGTATGCTACCTGCATAATAAACCTGTTTTGTTGTGCACTTCAGAAACATGCAGCAATGCCCACCAAATGCACATTGCACTCACGGTGCCATTTAGGCTACGTTCGCATCTGCACATTTCTGAATAGATAGCAAGCGGCACAGAAAGCGCAACCTTTGCCATGGATTTAAAGAATGCGTGGCAATGCACATCACACGTGCATTACCATTTAGGCGGCGTTCTCACCTGCGCTTTTCCAAACTCATGGGCACTCACACAGAAGACACATCTTGCTGTGTCTTTCAGGATTACATGGCAGTGCACATCACGTTTGTGTTATCATTCATTAGCATCTGCACACTTCCAAATGCACGGAAACTTGCAAGAAAATGAATGCTTTGTTGCGCATTTCACTTGCGTTACCATTTGTTTGCATCTGAGTGTTTATGATTGCTTGGCAACACGCAAGAAAATGCATGCTTTGCAGATGTAAATGCAGTCTAATCGTTAATGGCACCCTAATCAAGGTTTTGTCGTGCAACAAAACACGCTACAAATGCACACTGAAAAATGTGACGCTCTACGTCTGAAAAACTTCTAGAACTGTACAATGCCCGTTTATGATTGAAAAATGCAAAAGGGAACATGCGTTTCTGCTACGCTCAGGTGTGAATGGAATGTGCTTGAGGGAAAGTTTTTAGGCAGCTAGAATGACCACGGATCAGAGGTGAGGGTTTCTTAAAGCGATTCTAAAGGCTTTTTTTTTTTTTTTTAAGAAAAAATAACAAACATGTCTACACTTACCTGCTGTGTGCAGTGGTTTAGCACAGAGCAGCAGACATCCCTCTCTTCTCAGGTCCCCCGCAGGTTCTCTTGGCTCCTTCCTCCTGTTGCGTGCCCCCACAGCAAGCAGCTTGCTATGGGGGCACCCGCTGCTAGGCCCCATCCCCTCTTTCTTCTCATTGGCTCACTGGCTGTGATTGATAGCAGTGGGAGCCAATGGCTCCTGCTTCTGTCTCAGCCAATGAGAAGAGGGAGTCCCGGGATAACTGAGACTCTAGTGCACATCGCTGGATCGAGAGGGGTCTTAGGTGAGTATTAAGGGGGGCTGAGGGGGGTTGCTGCACACAGGATTTTTACCTTCATGCATAGAATGCATGAAGGTAAAAAACCTTGAGACTTTAGAACCACTTTAACAGTAAAGTCGCTTTAAAATTGCTTTGAAGTTGCACCATGTTGCTGGGAAGTCGTACAGCAAAATCACCTGGAAGTCTCAGTGACTTTGCTGTTGTGCTAGTGTGAACCAGAGATAAGTGCTTCTCAGCCATTCAGAAGAGGCCTTGTATTTTTAGCAGTGAATACAACACATTCTCTGATTGGTAGAGATGGAGATTGTGACATCATCCACCCAACTTTCCACCAATCAGAGAAAGCCTTGTATTCATTATTAAAAATCCAAGGCTTCTCTTGAATGACAGTGCCACCTACTGTATGTAGCTAATGGTACAACAGTATGTTTCAGTGCAAACAGCAGCTGCATGTAATTGAAGTAGTGCGTTTGGGCCAACCAATTTGTCCCAAACAAACTAGTTAAGAAAGTTGGAATACTTCTTTAAGGGCCAATTCACACTACATGCATTTCAGTTGCTTTTTTTCTGTATCCAAAACACACAGAAAGTAGGTTATATGGTTGTCAATGTCATAGTTCACATCAGTGCTTGCAGTTCCAGTGCGTTCTGGATACAGAAAAAAGTGGAACTGGCTGCATTTTTCCTGCACAGAATTGTACTGGAACGTGGAAAAACGCATCAGGACCCACCAAAAAATATCCCTTTTTAAATTAAAGAAAAATAGAAGGGAAAAAATGACCCGGAACAGGTAAAAAATGTAGCAAAACATACCAGGAACGTGCCAAAAATGTGTAAAAAATGTGCATGCAGAAACACATCCAGAGCGCATCTGGATTGCGTTTCTATAGTGTGAACCGGCCCTAAAAGGATGTTAACATTAATTAAAATTGGCCCCAAAATTTTCCTAGTGTATAAGGGTGTGAAGTCTTCAGAGTCTGGCATGTCTCATGGGGGTTTATTTACTAAAGCTGGAGAGTGCAAAATCAGACTCACTTCTGCATAGAAACCAATCAGCTTCCAGGTTTCATTGCCAAAGCTTCATTGAACAAGCTGAGGTTAGAAGCTGATTGGTTTCTATGCAGAAGGGAGTCTGATTTTAAACTCTCCAGCTTTAGTAAATAAACCCCATGGTGTCTTGAGTGACACAAGAGTAGTAAAATGTTTCTGATTTTATAAGCAGTTGAAGCCAATAGTATCATGGAAAATATTAATTTAGAAAACATACATTTTTAAATGAAGTTAAAAAAAAATCCCAGTTGGATTCAGATTATCTTCACTAGGCACAGTTCCATCTTCATTTACTTTATGCATCGCTTTGTAGCAAAAATAATCTTTGCCTACCATGCACCATAAATAGATCAATACATGAGTATGGTGATGTGCAGTCTACATGAACTTCTCTGTGCTTTTACTGTAATCATAACAGAAATAATGACATAAATCATGTGTAAACAAAATGGTTTTGACAGTAGAATGTGTCAGCAAATAATGCTTTCGATGGTTGGCAACTCTGCGTACTGGATGCGATATATTGGCAAGCATAATCACAACAATAAAAGAGATTAAATAAAAGATCAGACAATGAACAAGCCAGGCTTCCTGATGGCCTGGAAAGAGGGGATGAAAGAGAGATTTGTTGAATAGACTCAATTAACATAATTACATTTTATATTAGGGATACAAAGCACTGTGAAGACTAATTATACTTTAAGTGAAAGGCATTAGTAACATTTATGAATACAATGTGTATCTAGGAATACCAGTACCTGTAAAAAATAAAGTATTTCTTTTTGTTTTTCATTTAAATTTTTGTTTTAGTAAAAAATGTTTACAAAGAACAAAGGGTAGTTCAACAAGTCTTCTGAAGGACTGTGAGAACTTGCTTCAATTAGTAGAGTTTTAGGGACTTGGCCACTCGCTTCCGTCTTCTTTTTGAGGGCTTTTCAACCCTCTTTTTAAGGGTTGTTCCATTCAAACAACAAGTCATTAGCCTCCTGGCTTGCACATAAGTAGCACTACCCCCTTGGGGGTTTCTGTTGAATTGGGTCCCCCTATAGTTCTACACAGCCAGGCATTAAGCATTTTCCACACAAGCTTGCATTCTAAGTCAGAAATCAGTCCTTGAGCCTTTGTTTTGTGGTTTATTGAGGAATTTAGAGCTGGGACAGGGTATGGGGGTTACAGGATGCCCAAGGGAACCGATAACTGAAGACACACTTCCTGGAACTATTCACAAGCTTCTCTTCTGCAACACAGTCTCTGTTGGAGAGCTAGCCAGCATCTCCTTGATATACCACCCCAGACACTAAATGAAATTCTCTTCACCCAGCAATCTGGAGGTTTTCCTGAGCAGGAGATCTGGCTCCTGTTCCTTTAAATGGGTGCACAGTCACTAGTAGGGGGCTAATCCCCTACTAGTGCTCCATCCCCTATCCACCCAGGGGGTGCAGGTTTACTCACTCAGATTCTCTCCTGTACAACTTGCGGGTTGGCTGCTGTTACCAGGCCTATCAGCTAAGCTGCTCCTTCCCTGCCATAAAGGTGGTCTTCGCTCAGGGGGCCAGTGAGTTCCAAGTTCTCCTCCTTTTTAGCTCCAGGTTTGCAGGCAGCCCCATCCCACTAGGCCTCCTGGCAGCCTCCTTCCTCAGCCTCACATCTTCCTCTCTTCACACTCCAACTCCTTCTTCAACCCGAACTCTCCTGCCACTGAGCAGTCTCCAACACTTTTAAGGGAGTCCCAGCCCCTTGCCAAGCCTTCTGTTGGGGATTGG